>NW_027138869.1:0-31945 GCF_035084215.1 Heptranchias perlo | reverse complement strand
TACACTTGTACCTTCAGCAGGTTAAGGGCCTCAATCATCTCTCTTGCTTCAAGGAAACCAACCAGCTCTGTAACTTCCGTGTGTCCTTATTTGGGGCCTGGGACCTTCCTCACTGACCTTCCTCACTGACCTTCCTCACTGACCTTCCTCACTGACCTTCCTCACTGACCTTCCTCACTGACCTTCCTCACTGACCTTCCTCACTGACCTTCCTCACTGACCTTCCTCACTGACCTTCCTCACTGACCTTCCTCACTGACCTTCCTCACTGACCTTCCTCACTGACCTTCCTCACTGACCTTCCTCACTGACCTTCCTCACTGACCTTCCTCACTGACCTTCCTCACTGACCTTCCTCACTGACCTTCCTCACTGACCTTCCTCACTGACCTTCCTCACTGACCTTCCTCACTGACCTTCCTCACTGACCTTCCTCACTGACCTTCCTCACTGACCTTCCTCACTGACCTTCCTCACTGACCTTCCTCACTGACCTTCCTCACTGACCTTCCTCACTGACCTTCCTCACTGACCTTCCTCACTGACCTTCCTCACTGACCTTCCTCACTGACCTTCCTCACTGACCTTCCTCACTGACCTTCCTCACTGACCTTCCTCACTGACCTTCCTCACTGACCTTCCTCACTGACCTTCCTCACTGACCTTCCTCACTGACCTTCCTCACTGACCTTCCTCACTGACCTTCCTCACTGACCTTCCTCACTGACCTTCCTCACTGACCTTCCTCACTGACCTTCCTCACTGACCTTCCTCACTGACCTTCCTCACTGACCTTCCTCACTGACCTTCCTCACTGACCTTCCTCACTGACCTTCCTCACTGACCTTCCTCACTGACCTTCCTCACTGACCTTCCTCACTGACCTTCCTCACTGACCTTCCTCACTGACCTTCCTCACTGACCTTCCTCACTGACCTTCCTCACTGACCTTCCTCACTGACCTTCCTCACTGACCTTCCTCACTGACCTTCCTCACTGACCTTCCTCACTGACCTTCCTCACTGACCTTCCTCACTGACCTTCCTCACTGACCTTCCTCACTGACCTTCCTCACTGACCTTCCTCACTGACCTTCCTCACTGACCTTCCTCACTGACCTTCCTCACTGACCTTCCTCACTGACCTTCCTCACTGACCTTCCTCACTGACCTTCCTCACTGACCTTCCTCACTGACCTTCCTCACTGACCTTCCTCACTGACCTTCCTCACTGACCTTCCTCACTGACCTTCCTCACTGACCTTCCTCACTGACCTTCCTCACTGACCTTCCTCACTGACCTTCCTCACTGACCTTCCTCACTGACCTTCCTCACTGACCTTCCTCACTGACCTTCCTCACTGACCTTCCTCACTGACCTTCCTCACTGACCTTCCTCACTGACCTTCCTCACTGACCTTCCTCAAATGCAGCAATGTCTTTTCGAAGGGAAAATGCCCAGAAACTGACAGTGTTCCATCCGCTATCTTGCTAGCGATCTGTCCAAGGCTGGATCGGAGTGTGCTCCTTGTACGCGCTCACTATGTTCATCATGTGGGCTGGGTATTTCAGTGACTGGTCAGTAATTCCCTCCCTCGTGCTGGTGGAGTGCGTTTGTGAGTAGGGACATGTGTGGGTTGCTAACTTGTGCTTTTGTTTGTTTGTTTCTGTCTGGGAAGATCAACTTGTCTAACAAAAAAAAAAAACATTTTTTTATACCCTCTCGGTATTAGGATGCCACTGGCAAGACTATAGTTATGGTAGCGTAGTGGTCTTGGTCGTGCCGTGTAGTGGTATGGTCGGCGATCAGGAGGGGCCGAGGGGCGGGGGGTGGGGACGCAGGCGAATGAGGTGGGGCAGGCAATGGTCTTTGGGACTGCTATGGAGCTGGGAGCAGGACTCCTGCACACACTGACCAGAGGGAATCTCACTGTTCAGAGTCACTAACACGATCCAGTTCTTCACCCTGAATTGGTTGAAGGCCGGGCCAGTTAACTGCGGCTGCATTGTACACATGGTGCTGATCAAATCATTTGCTTCCTTGTTCAATGGGTTGAATTTGTTCAGAGATTGTGGTTGAGGGGCAGTAACAGCTTGCAGATGCTGTTTTGACTCTCCCTTTGTTTTCAGAGCTGTCTTGTTTGCATTCAATACAGAGCTCTGTTATCTGACAGTGGGACCAGGATTTGCCTATTTAGATTGAATTGGGGCATTGTGCTCGACAGTTAAATAATGGCAGGTTTTCTGAGTGCGTTTAGTGGTGAGCTTGTGACGCCCCCACGATTCTCAGCGTGGGCTCCCAGCAGACTGAGTCCCTGGCATTCAACCAAAGTCAGACTGTTTCCTCCACAAGGATGTTGTATCACTGGGAAGTCTGGCATTTGGACCTCTTGTAAAAGGGGTTGTGCGTGTGTGTCTGACAGCTTCATGGTCGTATTTACTAACACCAGTGGCTTAGTGCCAAATTGTTTATAAACTCAATTCAAATTCTCAAACTGGTGGCATTTGAACTCATGTTCTCTTGATTATTGGTCCAAGCCTCTGCATTACCAGGGCACCAGGGAGAGCTCCCCTGTTCTTCCAATAGTGCTGTGGGATCTTTAACATCCACCGCCTCAGGCACGGGGGGCTAGGATTGGGCTCTGTTATACCCCCAAGGTTGAATTGTCTCCTTGTTGTCTAGACTCCTGTGGGAAGGTTGGTCAGTTGAGTGTGGTACTGAACCCCAGGAAGTTACCACCTTCGGGAGAGGACATGGGGTGTGGGGGGGGTGGGGGTTTGTCAGCAGAGTCTTTCAGCAACAGAGCCAGGTCAGCAGAGGGGGCTGGGGAGAGAGGCGTGTGCTGATTTTTAAATAAAAGTGATGTTTAATTGGGTAACAGCTGGTGTACATTCAGTGCCTAAAACCTGTTTAACTTTCTGGAAATGAGTGATAGACTAAACAAATGAAGAGCGGACATTAACAGGAGAATGAATTTAGATAACTGCTGGTAAGGCCTGGTCTATTGCTGGGAACCGTTCTGGCCTGCCTTGGGATTTAATCAGTATTGCAAAGGGAACCCCAGCAGTTTAACATCAACCGTTCAGGAATCCACAAAGAGGCTCACTGGAGATTTTGTCTTGAATTAACCCCTTGAGTGATGGGGGCCATCTGTCCCCCTCGGATACAGCTACCGAGCCTGGCACAGGTTTTAGTCCCACACCAGGCCATGCATTTACCATCTGACCCACCGGGGACTGATGGGCTGAGTCTGAAAGTATTTCCTCCACACCTCCCACAGCGATAGAAACATAAAAAATAGGAGCAAGATATTAAGAAACTGCTGAGTGCACTGGATACAGCAAAGGCTATGGGCCCCGACAAAACCCCGGCTGTGGTGCTGAAAACTTGTGCTCCAGAACTAGCCGCGCCTCTCGCCAAACTGTTCCAGTACAGCTACAACACAGGCATCTACCCGACAATGTGGAAAATTGCCCAGGTACGTCCTGTCCGCAAAAAGCAGGACAAATCCAATCCGGCCAGTTACCGCCCCATCAGTCTACTCTCAACCATCAGCAAAGTGATGGAAGGTGTCGTCGACAGTGTTATCAAGCGGCACTAACCTGCTCACCGATGCTCAGTTTGGGTTCCGCCAGGACCACTCCACTCGGCTCCAGACCTCATTACAGCCTTGGTCCAAACGTGGACAAAAGAGCTGAATTCCAGAGGTGAGGTGAGAGTGACTGCCCTTGACATCAAGGCAGCATTTGACTGAGTGTGGCACCAAGGAGCCCAAGTAAAATTGAAGTCAATGGGAATCGGGGAAAACTCTCCAATGGCTGGAGTCACACCTAGCACAAAGAAAGATGGTAGTGGTTGTTGGAGGCCAATCATCTCAGCCCCAGGACATTGCTGCAGGAGTTCCTCAGGGCAGTGTCCAAGGCCCAACCATCTTCAGCTGCTTCATCAATGACCTTCCCTCCATTATAAGGTCAGAAATGGGAATGTTCGCTGATGATTGCACAGTGTTCAGTTCCATTCGCAACCCCTCAGATAATGAAGCAGTCGGTGCCCGCATGTAGCAAGACCTGAACAACATCCAGCTTGGGCTGATAAGTGGCAAGTAACAAGCGACAGAGAGTAGGGATAATGGGTAGGTACTCACATTGGCAGGATGTGACTAGTGGAGTCCCGCAGGGATCTGTCTTGGGGCCTCAATTATTCACAATATTTATTAACGACTTAGATGAAGGCTTAGAAAGTCTCATATCTAAGTTTGCTGATGACACAAAGATTGGTGGCATTGTAAGCAGTGTAGTTGAAAACATAAAATTACAAAGGGATATTGATAGATTAGATGAATGGGAAAAACTGTGGCAAATGGAATTCAATGCAGACAAATGTGAGGTCATCCACTTTGGATCAAAAAAGGATAGAACAGGGTACTTTCTAAATGGTAAAAAATCAAAAACAGTGGATGTCCAAAGGGACTTAGGGGTTCAGGTACATAAATCATTGAAGTGTCATGAACAGGTGCAGAAAATAATCAAGAAGGCTAATGGAATGCTGGCCTTTATATCTAGAGGACTGGAGTACAAGGGGCAGAAGTTATTCTGCAGCTATACAAAACCCTGGTTAGACCGCATCTGGAGTACTGTGAGCAGTTCTGGGCACCGCACCTTCGGAAGGACATATTGGCCTTGGAGGGAGTGCAGCGTAGGTTTACTGGAATGATACCCGGACTTCAAGGTTAAGTTACGAGGCGATATTACACAAATTGGGGTTGTGTTCTCTGGAGTTTCGAAGGTTAAGGGGTGATCTGATCGAAGTTTATAAGATATTAAGGGGAACAGATAGGGTGGATAGAGAGAAACTATTTCCGCTGGTTGGGGATTTTAGGAGTAGGGGCACAGTCTAAAAATTAGAGCCAGACCTTTCAGGAGCGAGATTAGAAAACATTTCTACACACAAAGGGTGGTAGAAGTTTGGAACTCTCTTCCGCAAATGGCAATTGATACTCGCTCAATTGTTAAATTTAAATGTGAGATAGATAGCTTTTTGTCAACCAAAGGTATTAAGGGATATGGGCCAAAGGCAGGTATATGGAGTTAGATCACAGATCAGCCATGATCTTATCAAATGGCGGAGCAGGCACGAGGGGCTGAATGGCCTACTCCTGTTCCTATGTTCTAATCGCACCATACACAATTGGTAATCTCCTATATCACCACAACATGGCTCTTCCATCCGAGCTTTCTGTCGGTGGGTTGTTGGTTCGCCAGATGTTGCATCGGCCAGTGCTGTCCAATACATTAGCCACTACCCACCTAAATAATTGGGAATCCAGATGTGGCAATTTGCATTTTCTGATCAGTAAATTAAAAAAAAATGACTAACAAACACTGCCGTTGGGCCTTTGATCTCAATACTCCTATTCACGCAGTGTGTGTGAACTTTAACCTTTTTGTGCGTTTGTTGATAAAATGGTGAGAATGAAAGTGGAGTGTGGGTGTTTTTTGATCATTGAGTGATTTACTTCCTTGGTTACTGAATGGTGGGAGATGTTAAGTAAATATACACGTATGAAGTCCATTTACCTGTGTGTGTACAGCGTCTTCTACTAATGAGTGCATGTGGCTAAAACAGTGTCCCATAGCCTCACCTGTGGCTAGTCAGCGACTTCTGTTGGACAACACTGGGCTACAGCCTCAACCATGGGACTGAGAGCGGTCACTGATGGGACCTGTGATTACTGGGTCAGCTCCAAAACTTGAGACAGTAGGTGGATTGTGAAATATTCTGTCCCTAATGGTCTTTTCCCTACTCCGACCTATTTCTTACTGTCCTGTTGGTGTCTCCTTCCCTTTTGCACAATAACTTGCATTTACGTAGCACCTTTTAATGTAGTAAAAACACCCCAAGGCGCTTCACAGGAACGGTTACAAAACAAAATTTGACACCAAGCCACATGAAATATTAGGACAGGTGACCAAAAGCTTGATCAAAGAGGGAGATTTTAAAGGAAGACAGGGAGGGAATTCCAGAGCTGAGGGCCTGGGCAGCTGAAGGCACGGCCGCCAATGGTGGAGCGATGAAATTCGGGGATGCGCAAGAGACCAGAATTGAAGGAGAGCAGTGCCCTGAGTTGCTCCGTACCGTGGCCTGGATTGTGGGTATTGGATTGCTACGCCTTTTCCATGCTGACCTCTTTCTCTCTCTTACAGGATCATAACGTTACATTGAATACAGACAGTCCAGATCTGACGCCATGCTTCCAGAACACTGTCCTGATTTGGATTCCATGTGTATACCTGTGGGTGATCTTTCCCCTTTACTTCCTGTATCTCCGACAGAGCAGCAGAGGTTACATCAGGGTCACCGTGCTCAACAGGGTCAAAACGGTAGGTCTGTCGATCATTAGAGCTCAAGTTTTTTGCCACCAATCTTTTTTTCCTCCCCCCCCCCCCCCCCCCCCCCCCCCCCCCCATAATCCCAGTGGGGTACAAGTTCCATGGACACAGGCAGCCCTCTGGTACTTCATCCCAAGTCACCATTCCTCAAGCATAGCACTGAGGTAAATCTGATCACCAGAACTGCGGGGAGAGGAGGCAGTGCCGGGGGGGCGTTGATGTCGAGGTGGTGCCTGAGAGGGGGGGGGGGAATGAGAGAGGAAAGAGGTGGGGAGGGAGGAGAGAGGTGGTGCCTGGTCGCGAGGGTGGGGGGGGGGGGTGGAAGGGGGAGGAGAAGCGAGGTGGTGCCTGGGATGGGGGGGGGAGGGGGGTGTGGTGCTGGGGGGGAGGGGGAACCTTAAAGGAAAAGAAATGAAGTGACACGGTGACCATGGTTGTGATATCAGCACGTGTGTGTTGTCACGGTAACCGTCAGCCTGTTCACTGTACCAGGAGGCAGCAGCCCTGATAAGAAACCGATTTCCAATTATAGTCCCATGGTCCCAGTCTGCTCCTTTGAGGGGGTGAGTGAATCATTAACGGATTTACCGTGCATGAAAGAGTTTTCATGCAAGAATGTAGCATATGGTTTGAGTTGTCTGGGTCGTGTTGGCCTTTCCGTTTAAACTACTGCTGCTGTTTAACTCTCCCTGCCCCAACCAACCTCCGACATCGCCCCAACCATCATCTCTGGCACAGACACGATGGGCTGAATGGCCTCCTTCTGTGCTGTAAATTTCTGAGATTCAACCTACAGGAGTTGAATGGTCACAGACATGTGCTCAGCTAACCAGTGAAACTCAGGCACAGCCTCTGTCTAAATCTACTTCCTGCCGTTAACTGTCTCTTTTCCCCCCCCCATTGTTCCCTGTATAATCTCCCTTGTCAAGTGTCAGCTTGGCTCAGTGTCATAGAGAGTCATAGAGTTATGCAGCACGGATAGAGGCCCTTCGGCCCATCGTGTCCGCGCCGGCCATCAGCCCTGTCTACTCTAATCCCATATTCCAGCATTTGGTCCGTAGCCTTGTATGCTATGGCATTTCAAGTGCTCATCCAAATGCTTCTTGAATGTTGTGAGGGTTCCTGCCTCCACAACCCTTTCAGGCAGTGAGTTCCAGACTCCAACCACCCTCTGGGTGAAAAAGTTCTTTCTCAAATCCCCTCTAAACCTCCCGCCTTTTACCTTGAATCTATGCCCCCTTGTTATAGAACCCTCAACGAAGGGAAAAAGCTCCTTAGTATCCATCCTATCTGTGCCCCTCATAATTTTGTACACCTCAATCATGTCCCCCCTCAGCCTCCTCTGCTCCAAGGAAAACAAACCCAATCTTCCCAGTCTCTCTTCATAGCTGAAGCGCTCCAGCCCTGGTAACATCCTGGTGAATCTCCTCTGCACCCTCTCCAAAGCGATCACATCCTTCCTGTAGTGTGGCGACCAGAACTGCACACAGTACTCCAGCTGTGGCCTAACCAGTGTTTTATACAGCTCCATCATAACCTCCTTGCTGATACACAGGCAAGAGTGGGTAGCACTCTTGCCTGTGTATCAGAAGGTTGTGGGTTCAAGTCCCATTCCAGAGACTTGAGCACAAAATCTAGGCTGACGCTCCCAGTGCCAGTACTGAGGGAGTGCTGCACAGCCGGAGGTGCTGTCTTTTCGATGAGACGTTAAACTGAGTCCCCATCTGCCTGTTCAGGTGGACGTAGATGATTTATATTGAATTATGAAGAGCAGGCAGTTATCCCAGTGTCCTGGCCAAGGTTCCTCCCTCAACCAAAACAAGTTAACTGGTCATTTATTCATTGCTGTTTGTGGGATCTTGCTAAGCTCAAATTAGCTGTCTCGTTTTCCTACAAAACGACAGTGACTGTACTTCAAAATAATAATGAATTGGCTGTGAGGGACTTTGGGCCATCTTCTGTTCCTCCCAATGTTTAGTAATTTTGTATTTTATAATCATGTGCCAGCAGCTGAAATGAGACCAACTGGTCTCTGTGCTTGGGCCTCAGCTATTTACAATCTATATTAATGACTTCGATGAAGGGTCCTAGTGTAATGTATCCAAGTTTGCTGACTATACAAAGCTAGGTGGGAAAGTGAGCTGTGAGGAGGACACAGAGTCTGCAAAGTGAGTGGGCAAGACGTTGGCAGATGGAGTATAATGTGGGGAAATGTGAGGTTATTCACTTTGGTAGAAAGAATAGAAAAATAAAATGTTTTTAAATGGTGAGAAAATATTAAATGTTGGTGTTCAGAGAGACTTGGGTGTCCTTGTACAAGAAACACAGAAAGTTAGTATGCAGGTACAGCAAGCAATTAGGAAAGCAAATGGAATGTTGGCCTTTATTGCAAGGGGGTTGGAGTACAAGAGTAAGGAAGTCTTACTACAATTACTACAATTATACAGGGCTTTGGTGAGACCTTACCTGGAGTACTGTATACAGTTTTGGTCTCCTTAGAGGTGGTGCAGTGAAGGTTCACTAGATTAATTCCTGGGATGAGAGGGTTGTCCTGAGGAGAGGTTGAGTAGAATGGGCCTATACTTTCGAGTTTAGAAGAATGAGAGGTGATTTAATTGAAACATATAAGATTCTGAGGGGGCTTGACAGGGTAGATGCTGAAAAGGTGTTTCCCCTGGCTTGGAGCGTCTAGAACTAGGGGGCATAGTCTCAGGATAAGGGGTCGGTCATTTAAGACTGAGATGAGGAGGAATTTCTTCACTAAGAGGGTTGTGAATTTTTGGAATTCTCTACCCCAGAGGGCTGTGGATGCTGAGTCGTTGAGTATATTCAAGACTGAGATCTATAGATTTTTGGACTCTCGAGGGATATGGGGATCAGGCGGGAAAGTGGAGTTGAGGTTGAAGATCAGCTGTGATCTGATTGAATGGCGGAGCAGGCTCGAGGGGCCGAATGGCCTACTCCTGCTCCTATTTCTTATGTCTGATTTCCTGGCCAATCCCCATCCTTTTTTGGAGAGAGGTGACACATTTCGCACTCCAGTACTCTGGCACAGTTTTCATTTCCACAGAGTTTTGGAAAATGATGGCTCGTGCCTCCACTCTTGTTGCCCTCAGGATCATCAGATTTAAATCACTCAACTTTTTAGTTTGAGTAAGTTCTTTAGTCCCATCACTTTTTGAATAATCACCCTGACTAACTGGTCTACAATCATCTCTGATGTTCGACAAGCACAATATCCACGTCCTCTGTGAAAACTGTTCAATATCTCTGCCATTCCCTCACTCTCCAGTCCAAGCTTGGCTCCTTTTCTCCCTTAGCTATGCATCAATACCTAGAACCAGCTAAGTTGCAACTTACAACTTAAAAACAAAAGAAGCACTTGGCCCTTACAAAGCAGATCCCTTAATTATATTTCCACTGGCTTTTTTTTTTAAACATAGGATATAAAATGGGAGATTAGAAGAGAACGTAATGGACAATAAAAAGACTTTAACTATCCTCTTACTATTAATATGCATAGAAAGTCTTTATACTTATCCTGTATTTCATTTCTATTATCCTTCAGTACTGTATGATTCTATATTTATCACTCCTGTTTTAAAAAATATTCTGTTTCTGGTCGAGCAGTCCATCTAACAACCCTCTGCATAAAAAGAATTCTACCTATCTCCCGATCATGTTTTGGTGATTAACTTGAATCTGCCCTCTAGTATATTTGCAAAGCTAGAAAGCTAACAAAAGTTGACCAGCAGCTTCACGGAAGCTGACAGAGCCCCAGAAAAACTGACAGCTCAATAATAAACCCTGAATATAGGCCTTATGACACACAAAAATGCACTGAGTGCTGTGGGACAGGGGCAGGCAATGGTGATAAGTCAAGGTGCAGGTATACACAACATTGGATCACTTTTATTGTGAAGGAAAAGTCCATAAAAGTGCAGTTTGCAGCAGTGGTGAATCTAGAAATTACTGAAGGTGAGGGATTTCTTTTCTTGGGGAATTGCACCCAGAAAATTTTGATCTTTGGCACTTTATTTGGTGCATTCTGAGGCCTCCTGTAATTCTATCTTTCAAGCAAAAAATAATCTCTCCTGGAAGGGTCGGATAGGTTTTTGTGTGTTAAAATAAAAGCAGCTGGAGGAACTTGGAAAATTCCAAAATAAATGAATTAAATAGGTTTACTGGAAATTACACATGCCAATTATAAAGAAAGGAAAGTACAGAAAAATCTGGAGTCAGGGAACAAGCACAGGAAGCTGAACTTTGTGCTGTCAGATTAACCAGACTGACTGCCTTGTATCTGGGAGTGGCAATCTATTGTACTCATTGGGAACGAATTATTAAAAAAAAATCATTCATGTTGGACTCTAATACAGTTGGTGTGGATTCTTTACCTGCTCACTCCACAGGAAGAAAGGAAACTCAACTGTCTGTGCGTAAGCAAGCTGAACACACCCACATTACCCACTATAATCAAGTCCTGTGACTTGCACACCAGCCAATGGCCTGCATTACAAGTCAGATCAGTGTCCTCCGCCAGGAATACTCGATAACACTAGTGATTGTATCCCTCCAGAGCACAGTGTCCTCTGCCAGGAATGCTCGATAACGCTAGTGATTGTATCTCTCCAGAGCACAGTGACCTCCGCCAGGAATACTCGATAACACTAGTGATTGTATCCCTCCAGAGCACAGTGTCCTCCGCCAGGAATACTCGATAACACTAGTGATTGTATCCCTCCAGAGCACAGTGTCCTCCGCCAGGAATACTCGATAACACTAGTGATTGTATCCCTCCAGAGCACAGTGACCTCCGCCAGGAATACTCGATAACACTAGTGATTGTATCCCTCCAGAGCACAGTGTCCTCTGCCAGGAATGCTCGATAACACTAGTGATTGTATCCCTCCAGAGCACAGTGTCCTCTGCCAGGAATACTCGATAACGCTAGTGATTGTATCCCTCCAGAGCACAGTGTCCTCCGCCAGGAATACTCGATAACGCTAGTGATTGTATCCCTCCAGAGCACAGTGTCCTCCGCCAGGAATACTCGATAACGCTAGTGATTGTATCCCTCCAGAGCACAGTGTCCTCCGCCAGGAATTTCCTCAGTGCTTCTCCCGATCGGCTACCATAACTTCGGTGGAAGATCGGCAGAAATCCGGTTTATGCATCGATTTCCGCCAGTTAGTGGCCAATTGTGACAACCCCTGCAGAAATTCCCATGCTCACAACTGCCACTAGTTTTGAAGGATAAATCTTCACACAAGACAACATCTGGGAACAGCCCAGAAAGCTTCTTTGAGGAAAATGTAAAGTTTTTAAAATTTGTATTTTTATCAGCTTATTTGTTAAATTCAACTTCTTTGAAGATAGACACTAAATAAAAACACCTGTAACTGTGACGCTCTGAAACTATCAGCTCATCTGAACTTTTCTGCCTCGGGTTTGTGTGTGACCAAGAGTGGGGAAAAGATTGCTTCTATCAGCAGCTGGAACATTCTGGAACACGTGCTCCTGTATTTAGGGGTTAATGCTGGCTGTGATTGGGCTGCTGAATCTCCACAGCTCCAACTGGTGGAACATCCAGTGTGATGTGCGTCCAGTCTGTGGATGGGTGGATGGTGGCAATGCACTTTCACATTCTCCGGTGAGTAGTGCTGCTCACCGTGCCCCTCCATGAGGAGCTCCTAGTAGCTGTTGTCCATCTAGCAGGTGGCCAACTGGTGACTGTCCTCCATGGGTCACTCTGGGGTAAAAGTGACTCCAAGATTGGATGTCTGGTATATAAGGTTGGGATAAAGTCAACCCACTGTGGTAGACACGGCAATCTGCTACCTTAGCCTGACAGGTACACCAGGGCACTGGTAATGATTAACCAGGCAGCCTGACTCATTCATGGGATATGGAACTGTCACTGAGAGCTGAGTACTGTCGCCTCCACTTCAGATAACGTCGGTGGCTTAGTGAATAGGCTCAAGGGCAATTAGGGATGGGCAATAAATGCTGGCCTTGCCACCAACGCCCACATCCCATGAACCAATAATAAAAAAAAAGGCTTGGGCCAAGTTACTTCCCAGAGCTCTGTGCTCGTAAGCTGTGGCTTTAACCAGTTAAATGCCAACAGTTATCTGGGCACATGTTTGGAACATTCCTAACCCCTGGCCTATATCCTCCTGTGCCTTGGCTGTCAGGACTTGGCTCCGTGTGATCTCCCTCAGGGAGATAATGCACTCTTGGGAAAACAGAAACACTCCCTGTGCATTTCTCAATAGCTTCCGTTGGAGCCTCTTAAACATGACGCTGGGTTTGTGCGTGTGTCAGGCACCCGATCAATTAAAAACAAATCTTTGCATTATTTGAGTGACCTGTGTGTGTCCCGTTGATGGCCTGACTGATGTGTGTTCTGCAGGTTCTGGGGGTGCTGCTGTGGATTGTCTCCTGGTCGAACCTCTTCTATTCCTTCGATGAGCTCGTGAACCAACAAGTACGGGCTCCAGCGTATTTCATCAGCTCTTTGGTGCTGGGAGCCACCATGGTGAGCGGAGCGTTTCAGAATCCCGTCATTAACGGACGGCTCATCGCTGCACGATCGGGCGTCTGGAATTCACAGCGCTGATTAATACCTTTCTAGAAATAGCTACACCGATTTATATTGTTGACGTCCCTCTGGGGAAGTGACTGATTCTCCAGCTCCACCCTGGCCTGCCGTCCAGCCCGCCCCTGCTCTTTCCTCCCCCCCCCCCCCCCCCCCACCAATCGTTCCTCAGCATCACGGTTGAAGTTGTGGATCTTGCCACAGTAATATTCACGATATTGTAAACCGGGATTGCATCTGCAGCTCTGCACCCTGTGACCGTCTAAGTTTGCCTGGTCTTTTGGGGGGGAAAAGTCTCAAACCAGGGGTAGGGGTCATTCTGGGGCAAGTCCGAGTGTCCCAGCCAACTGTGGCCAGATCGAGTCTCTGGGCTGCTGAGCGATTGGTTAGAGAGAGAGAGGGAGAGAGTCTTAAAGAACAGCAAGAAATTTCTGCAGGTGAGACCCCTCACTTTCAGTGTGTATCTGCCGGTTGTAATTTACTTTTCCCGGACACTAGCTGTTGGTTGTGGGGGTGGGGTTAGCAGTTTGTTCCCTCCCCCCCAACCCATCTGTTTCCGCCATTACCCCCTCTAACCAGCTGTGAATGGGTTCCTGGAATCCAGCACCGCTTGGTACCCAATGTCTGCACACACGCCCTAACCCAGTGGCACTGATGCCAATTCTAGCATCCCTAATGCCAGCATAGTGGTTCTGTTACTAGACTAATAATCCAGAGAACGTGAGTTCAAATCCCCACAAAATGGCAATTTGAGAACTTGAATTAATTTTAATAATGAGCTGGTCTCAGTAAAAGGGACCATGAAGTTGTCGGATTGTCGTAAAAATCCAACTGGTTCAACAAACGTCCTTTGGGGAAGGAAACATAAGAACATAAGAACATAAGAAATTGGAGCAGGAGTAGGCCAATCGGCCCCTCGAGCCTGCTCCGCCATTCAATAAGATCATGGCTGATCTGATCCCAACCACAAATCTAAAGAACACAAGAAGTCGGAGCAGGACCCGGCCACATAGCCCCTGGGCCCTCTCCGCCACCCACAGGGCATTGACCGATCCGAACTCAGCTTCATGTCCAATTTCCTGCCCGCTCCCCATAACCCCTAATTCCCTTTACTTCTAGGAAACTGTCTATTTCTGTTTTAAATTTATCTAATGATGTAGCTTCCACAGCTTCCTGGGGCAGCAAATTCCACAGACCTACCACCCTCTGAGTGAAGAAGTTTCTCCTCATCTCAGTTTTGAAAGAGCAGCCCCTTATTCTAAGATTATGCCCCCTAGTTCTAGTTTCACCCATCTTTGGGAACATCCTTACTGCATCCACCCGATCAAGACCCTTCACAATCTTATATGTTTCAATAAGATCGCCTCTCATTCTTCTGAACTCCAATGAGTAGAGTCCCAATCTACTCAACCTCTCCTCATATGTCCGCCCCCTCATCCCCGGGATTAACCGAGTGAACCTTCTTTGTACTGCCTCGAGAGCAAGTATGTCTTTTCTTAAGTATGGAGACCAAAACTGTATGCAGTATTCCAGGTGCGGTCTCACCAATACCTTATATAACTGCAGCAATACCTCCTTGTTTTTATATTCTATCCCCCTAGCAATAAAAGCCAACATTCCGTTGGCTTTCTTGATCACCTGCTGCACCTGCATACCAACTTTTTGATTTTCTTGCACTAGGACCCCCAGATCCCTTTGTACTGCAGTACTTTCCAGTCTCTCGCCATTAAGAAAATAACTTGCTCTCTGATTTTTCCTGCCAAAGTGCATAACCTCACATTTTCCAATATTATATTGCATCTGCCAAATCTCCGCCCACTCACCCAGCCTGTCTATATCCCCTTGCAGGTTTTTTATGTCCTCCTCACTCTCTACTTTCCCTCCCATCTTTGTATCATCTGCAAATTTTGATATGTTCACTCGGTCCCCTCCTCCAAATCGTTAATATAGATTGTAAAGAGTTGGGGACCCAGCACCGACCCCTGCGGAACACCACTGGTTACTGGTTGCCAGTCCGAAAATGAACCATTTATCCCAACTCTCTGCTTCCTGTTTGATAACCAATCCTCCACCCATGCCAGAATATTACCCCCAATCCCGTGATTTTTTATCTTAAGTAATAATCTTTTATGTGGCACCTTGTCGAATGCCTTCTGGAAGTCTAAATACACTACGTCCACTGGTTCCCCTTTATCCACCCTATACGTTATATCCTCGAAGAACTCAAGCAAATTTGTCAGACATGACTTCCCCTTCATAAAGCCATGCTGACTTTGTCCTATTAAATTATGCTTATCTAAATGTTCCGTTACTGTCTCCTTAATAATAGACTCCAAAATTTTACCCACCACAGATGTTAAGCTAACTGGCCTATAATTTCCAGCCTTCTGCCTACTACCCTTTTTAAATAACGGTGTTACATTAGCAGTTTTCCAATCTGCCGGGACCTCTCCTGAGTCCAGGGAATTTTGGAAAACTATCACCAAAGCATCCACAATCCCCACTGCCACTTCCCTCAAGACCCTAGGATGGAAGCCATCAGGTCCAGGGGATTTATCCGCCTTGAGTCCCATTATTTTACTGAGTACCATCTCTTGAGTGATTTTAATCGTATTTAGCTCCTCCCCCCCGAGAGTCCCCTGTTTGTCCAGTGTTGGGATATTCTTAGTGTCCTCTACTGTAAAGACTGAAACAAAATATTTGTTCAGCATTTTTGCCATCTCCATGTTTCCCACCATTAATTTCCCGGTCTCATCCTCTAAGGGACCTATGTTTGCCTTAGCCACCCTTTTTCTTTTTATATAACTATAGAAACTCTTGCTATCTGTTTTTATATTTTTTGCTAATTTCTTTTCATAATCTAACTTCCCTTTCTTAATCAATCCTTTAGTTACTTTTTGCTGTCTTTTGAAGACTTCCCAATCTTCTATCCTCCCACTACGTTTGGCTACCTTATATGTCCTTGTTTTTAGTCGGATACTATCCTTGATTTCTTTACTTAGCCACGGGTGGCTGTCATTTCTTTTACACCCTTTTTTCCTCAGTGGAATATATTTATTTTGAAAGTTGTAAAATAACTCCCTAAATGAACACCACTGCTCATGTACCGTCTTACCCTTTAATCTATTTTCCCAGTCCACTTTAATCAATTCCGCTCTCATACCATCATAGTCTCCTTTATTCAAGCTCAGTACGCTTGTTTGAGAATCAACCTTCTCACCCTCTAATTGGATATGGAATTCAACCATGTTGTGGTCGCTCGTTCCAAGGGGATCCTTAACTAGGACATTATTAATTAATCCTGACTCATTACACAGGACCAGGTCCAAGGTTGCCTGCCCCCTTGTAGGATCAGTTACATACTGCTCAAGAAATCCATCCCTGATGCACTCAATGAACTCGTCCTCAAGGCTGCTCTGCCCAATTTGATTTGTCCAGTTAATATGATAATTAAAATCCCCCATAATTATGGCTGTTCCCTTATTACATGCCCCGACTATCTCCTGATTAATACTTCTTCCAGCAGAGTTGCAACTATTAGGAGGCCTATATACTACGCCCACTAATGTTTTTTTTCCCTTATTATTCCTTATCTCCACCCAAACTGTTTCATTATCTTGATGCTTTGTCCCAATATCATTTCTCTGTATTACAGTGATTCCTTCCTTTATTAACATAGCCACCCCACCTCCCCTTCCTTCCTGCCTGTCCTTCCTGATTGTTAAATACCCTGGCATATTTAATTCCCAGTCGTTGTCACCCTGCAGCCATGTTTCTGTAATGGCCACAAGATCATACCCATACGTAGTTATTTGTGCCGTTAACTCGTCCATTTTATTACGAATGCTACGTGCATTCAGATAAAGAACTTTCAAATCTGTTTTGTGACGCTTAGTTCCTGCTTTTTCCTTTTTTAACACTTTACCTATTACTCCATACCTTCTGTCCCTTCCTGTTACGCTTTCCTCTCTCTCCCTGCTCAGGTTCCCAACCCCCTGCCACTTTAGTTTAAACCCTCCCCAACAGCACTAGCAAACACTCCTCCTAGGACAGCGGTCCCGGCCCTGCCCAGGTGCAGACCGTCCGGTTTGTACTGGTCCCACCTCCCCCAGAACCGTTTCCAGTGTCCCAGGAATTTGAATCCCTCCCCCTTGCACCATTCCTCTAGCCACGTATTCATTTGCCATCTGGGCCTATATGTGACTCCAGTCCCACACCAACGTGGTTGACTTTTAACTGCCCTCTAAAGTGGGTCTAGCAAGGCAACCAGTTTGTATCAAACCACTCCCAGCGGTTCAAGAAGGCAGCCAACTGCCACCTTCTCTGGGCAACTAGGGATGGGCAATAAATGCCGGCCTTGCCAGCGACGCCCACATCCCCAAAATGAATATTAAAAAATCCTAAGTGGGAGTAGCTAATTTCACACTGACTGGGCTGGGATCTTCCTGGTCTGGATAGGTCAGTTCCACACTGGGCAACACATTCCCATTCTGAGACAGCTGGGATGAACTTTACTTTTTTTTTTATTGGCTAGACTCCTCGATTCTGAGCTGCGTTGGGACGACTCAGCCAAGAGCAGCAATTGGCCATCGTCCTGTTAGTGTCACCTGCGCGCTGGGGCCTCTGGGCGTTAGTGCGTGGAGAGAGATCAATGATCTGAGCTCACTCGAGCACAGGGTGCGCAGGGCTCTGGTCCCATCGCCTGGTCTATGCTGAGTTAGCTGGTCTAATCCAGGGTGGTGATGGATGGATCCCACGATCCTTATCGACATCCCTGGGCTATGAAGGGGAAAATATCAAGTCAGGGTCCCTCCTCCCAAGTGGGGGTGGTGGGGGGGTTCCAGATTTCCACTACCCTTTGTGTGCAGAAGTGCTTCCTAATTTCACCCCTGAATGGCCTAGCTCTAATTTTAAGGTTATTCCCCCTTGTTCTTGATTTCCCCACCAGAGGAAATAGTTTCCTCTCTCTCTCTCCCCTTCTCCCTCTTTTTCCCTCTCTCCAATCGAATCCTTTTCACGTTTTAAACGCCTCATTCTGATCACCCCTGAAGAATGGGTGAGTCAGCGAGAGGCAGCTGATATCTGCAGGAGCCGTACCCCAGGGAGAGATGGACGTTCCAATCGCCTCTTTGTGCTGTACAGGGGCTGAGGCTCTGAGATGTTATTTCTCTGCGAGGTTCTGTTGCGGAGCGCGATGATATTTTGGGTTGGGGGGGGAGCGGCAGCTGTTTCTAACACCTGTTTTCGTTGTGACTTCAGTTACTCGCTACGTTTCTGATCCAGTACGAGAGGCTGCGGGGGATCCAGTCCTCAGGAATCCTCTTCTTCTTCTGGCTCATCGCGCTCCTTTGTGCTGTGATACCATTCAGATCAAAGATCCTGCTGGCACTCCGTGAGGTAAGCAGGAGGTGGGTGAGGGGCAGCACAGGAACGCCTTGTTTGGTACATCCCTTTGTACTTTAAATGGGATAAGGACTGTATTAGGTAATTGTTAGTCAGTGCACCTCACGCAGCACTGGGGATACTCAGGTCACTGACTTGGGATGGGGTAAAATATGCAGACAGGAAGACGATGGATATTCTGGAATTTTGCTCTATTCCATTTTGATGATCAGTGAGTATTTATACAGAACTTTCCCTCTGGAGATTAAATGGGCTGAGGGCAGTCCGTGATAGGGGAGGGTATACATGGGCGTGGGAGGAGTGGGGCTAATGGGCCAAGTGACCTCATTCATTTCATGTTCACTCATGTTCTAGTTCCAATGGGCAAGCTGTCTTTGGGGTGATGGTGGCTTCTGATGGGTTTGACACTGGGGCCTGAGAATCTCCCACTTGACTCCCGATAACCATCCAGGCCTGTGCTGTGATGGGCATGGCGGGGCGGGGCGGGGTGGACCTGCCTTGGCTGAACAAGCAGTGGGAATCTTACCCATGTGGCTGGTACTTGGTTTCAGCCAGTTAAACTTCAATCTCACTGTACAGACTTGGGGAATGGAGGAGGGGTCTTTAACGCTGGCTGTTGCCCACCTCGGCCTGAGATCTCTGGGCTTGGGTTAGTGGGTGTGCAGTTCTTACTTGGCAAAGGGGACCTGAATCTGTGCGGGATTCCCTTCAGCTTGTTTTTAAAGCTTAGTGAAGGGTTTCAGAGAGACAGACAACCAAAAAAAACTTGTTACAGTTTTGTTTGAAACTGGTTGGTGGCCCCGGCCAGAGTAACTCTCAACGAATTGACTCGGGTCCGAGCACTGTCCCAGTGTGTGTGAATTGACTGGGGTCCGAGCACTGTCCCAGTGTGTGTGAATTGACTGGGGTCCGAGCACTGTCCCAGTGTGTGTGAATTGACTGGGGTCCGAGCACTGTCCCAGTGTGTGTGAATTGCTGAGATTGCCTTTCTCTTTTTCTCCCCCCAGAGTGGAATATCTGATGTCTTCCGATTCACCACGTTCTACATTTACTTTACCTTCGTTCTCATTCAGTTCTTTCTCTGCTGCTTCAGTGAGCCTCCTCCATACTTCTCCAGGACATCAGCCACTGTGGTGAGTTCAGTTGCTGCTGTCTATGCAGTGCTAAAGTTTGCAGGGTTTTCACCTCTCTGACCCTCATGGTCTTGGAGACTCCGGTTAGATTAGGACACCAGGAAATTCTCGTGCCCTGTCAAAGGTGTCGGTCATGGCTCAGTGGGTAGCATTCTCGACTCAATCAGAAGGTCCTTTGTTCGAGCCCCTCTAAAGACTTGAGCACGAAATCCAGGCTGACGTTTCGTGCAGCACCGAGGGAGCGCTGGACTGTCAGAGATGCTGGCTTTTGGATGCAGCATTAAACCGAGGCCCCATCCGCCCTCATTTGAAGAAGAGCAGGGGAGTTTTCCCCGGTGAACTGACCAATATTTATCCCTCCACCAACATCACTAAAACGGTTCAATTGGTCATTCGTCTCATTGCTGTTTCTGGATCTTGCTGTGCTGGGTTTCCTACATCGCAACAGTGACTACACTTTAGAAGTACTTAATTGGCTGTGAAACGATTTGGGACGTCCTGAGGTCGTGAAAGGCGCCACAGAAATGCAAGATCTTTGTTTTAAAGAATCACTCAGAATTCAAATTGAAGTGGTGGTGTGTGACAGAATGTGGGGTAGATTGTGACTTTTTGTGATGGTGTAAAACTTCACTGGAAATAAAAATAGGGAGAGATGTAAAACGGGCTGGCGACTTGATCGCCCGTTTATCGCACAAAGTCCAGATCTACCTGATGGTGTTGGCCCAGACAGTGAAGGGTATGGTTCCCATCTCCTTGTTAGGAAGGTAGTGGGAACAGGAGGAGGCCATTCAGCCCCTTGAGCCTGTTCCGCCATTCAATTTGATCATGGCTGACCTGTTTCTTAACTCCAGTATTTAGATCTTGTCACCGTGGCCCCAAAAAAAAAATTCAAGTTGATGGGGGTTTTCCTGCTTGATCAGACATTTTCGATTTGCAAATCCAATCAGATCACCAGCTTACAATTAGTTGTGGACTATCCCAACCTGAAATGTAACGGTGAAGCTGAACACTCAGAGTTCTGATCCCCAGGTGTTAGCAGCTTAACATCTGGTCACAATGTGTGAGGTTTGCATTGTCCCATTTAACAGGTTTGTGTAAATCTCTGCACTGTGTTTATAACACTGTCCCATTTAACAGGTTTGTGTAAATCTCTGCCCTGTGTTTATAACACTGTCCCATTTAACAGGTTTGTGTAAATCTCTGCCCTGTGTTTATAACACTGTCCCATTTAACAGGTTTGTGTAAATCTCTGCCCTGCGTTTATAACACTGTCCCATTTAACAGGTTTGTGTAAATCTCTGCCCTGCGTTTATAACACTGTCCCATTTAACAGGTTTGTGTAAATCTCTGCCCTGCGTTTATAACACTGTCCCATTTAACAGGTTTGTGTAAATCTCTGCCCTGCGTTTATAACACTGTCCCATTTAACAGGTTTGTGTAAATCTCTGCCCTGCGTTTATAACACTGTCCCATTTAACAGGTTTGTGTAAATCTCTGCCCTGCGTTTATAACACTGTCCCATTTAACAGGTTTGTGTAAATCTCTGCCCTGCGTTTATA
The DNA here is from genome assembly GCF_035084215.1 of Heptranchias perlo. Lineage (NCBI taxonomy): Eukaryota > Metazoa > Chordata > Chondrichthyes > Hexanchiformes > Hexanchidae > Heptranchias > Heptranchias perlo. The sequence goes on along the minus strand of NW_027138869.1, from coordinate 10,860 downwards.
ACACTGTCCCATTTAACAGGTTTGTGTAAATCTCTGCCCTGCGTTTATAACACTGTCCCATTTAACAGGTTTGTGTAAATCTCTGCCCTGCGTTTATAACACTGTCCCATTTAACTGGAAGCTTAAAAAAAAAGTAACCTAGAGGTGATGAAACCGGCTGACAGGAGGATTGACCAATCCTGCTCTTATTTACCGCAGAATCCCTGCCCTGAAACGAGTGCTGGATTCCTCTCCAAGTTGACGTTCTGGTGGTTTACCGGGTGAGTCTTTTCCGCCTTCATTTCGTGAGCAGTCAAACAGTCCTCATAAAAAGGGTGTGTATTTCCCCTCCAATTCCTGTCCAGCGACTGTCATCAAGGAGACTCTCGATAAATGGAACGTTCCCTCACCGCCTTCACACCCCCCCCCCCCCCCAAGTGTGGTACAAACCACTCGTTGGGCCGAGAGGGCCTCTGCCAGTGATGCCCTTTCAAGCCACTAGGAGGGGCACACGGGCTGCCCGGGACCCTGTAGTGGCCCGTCTCGCCCCTCACACAGCACGCTGGAGATCAGGAACCCGTGTGTGGCACCTCGGGCTCCAGGCTGTGATCCACACCTCGCAAGCTGGTGACCTTTGAGTGAGATGTGACTCTGTGAAGAGGTCGCTGTGCCAGTGTTAAAGAGTGCCTTGGTTCCACTGCTGTGGTTTAGGAGGTGGGTTACCCCAGTGATCGCTCCCTCTCAGCAAGAAGGGATTTCCATTATAAGGGCAATTGCTTGGCAAATTGAATTCAGTCTTAATAGGAATTGACTGTAGTTCAGGCAATAGTTCAGTGTGCGAGTGTACCAACTCGTGCCTCAGTGAGTGGGAGAATATATTTGAGTTCAGCGCAATCATTGGTTTCATTGTCTCTGTCTCTGTCTCTGTCTCTGTCTCTGTCTCTGTCTCTGTCTCCTCAGTATGGCAGTGCAGGGTTACAAGCAACCCCTGGAGGACAAACATCTCTGGTCACTGAACAAAGACGATACGTCAGAGGTCATTGTACCAAAACTACTCCAAGAGTGGGAGCAACAGAAACTAAAAATACAGAGGTAATGGTGACTCCGTTCAGATTCAGGGGGTTGAAAGGTAGAATAATATACACCTGGGAGTGGATTACAGGTCGGAATCTAATCGAAGGGTTTGGGGAGGTTTATATATAGAATAACAGATACCCGGGATCAAAAGCAAAATACTGCGGATGCTGGAAATCTGAAGTAAAAATAGAAAATGCTGGAAAGCTCCAAGTGAGGTAGCATCTATGGAGAAAGAAACAGACATCATCCAGGACAAAGCAGCCCGCTTGATTGGCACCCCATCCACCACCCTAAACATTCACTCCCTTCACCACCGGCGCACAGTGGCTGCAGTGTGTACCATCCACAGGATGCACTGTAGCAACTCGCCAAGGCTTCTTCGACAGTACCTCCCAAACCCGCGACCTCTACCACCTAGAAGGACAAGAGCAGCAGGCACACGGGAACAACACCACCTGCACGTTCCCCTCCAAGTCACACACCATCCCGACTTGGAAATATATCGCCGTTCCTTCATCGTCGCTGGGTCAAAATCCTGGAACTCCCTTCCTAACAGCACGGTGGGAGAACCTTCACCACACGGACTGCAGCGGTTCAAGAAGGCGGCTCACCACCACCTTCTCAAGGGCAATTAGGGATGGGCAATAAATGCTGGCCTCGCCAGCGACGCCCACATCCCATGAATGAATAAATAAAAGACTTAACGTTTCAGGTCGAAGCCCTTTTTGTCAGAATCCTGGATACCCGGGGCTGAGTTACAGACTGGGATCTAATCGAGGGGTTCGGTGGGGTGGGGGGGAGTTTATATATAGAGAAAGATACCCGGGGGTGAGTTGCAGGCTAAAATGTAATTGGGGGCGGGGAGGGTTTATATGAACTAAGAGCAGGAGTAGGCCTTTCGGCCCCTCGAGCCTGCTGTGCCATTTGATAAGATCATGGCTGATCTGATTGTGACCTCAACCCTACTTTCCCATCGACCTACTATAACCTTTGACTCCCTTGTTAATCAGGAATCTATCCAACTCAGCCTTAAAAATATTCACTGACCCTGCCTCCACCGCTCTCTGGGGAAGGGAGTTCCACAGACTCACGACCCTCAGAGAAAAAATTTCTCCTCATCTCCGTCTTAAATGGGAGACTCCTTATTTTTAAACTCTGGTCCCTAGTTCTAGTCTCTCCCACAAGGGGAAACATCAAAGTGATATTGATAGATTAGGTGAATGGGCAAAACTGTGGCAAATGGAATTCAATGTAGACAAATGTGAGGTCATCCACTTTGGATCAAAAAAGCAGAGAACAGGGTACTTTCTAAATGGTAAAAAGTTAAGAACAGTGGATGTCCAAAGGGACTTAGGGGTTCAGGTACATAGATCATTGAAGTGTCATGAACAGGTGCAGAAAATAATCAAGAAGGCAAATGGAATGCTGGCCTTTATATCTAGAGGACTGGAGTACAAGGGGGCAGAAGTTATGCTGCAGCTATACAAAACCCTGGTTAGACCACACCTGGAATACTGTGAGCAGTTCTGGGTACCGCACCTTCGAAAGGACATATTGGCCTTGGAGGGAGTGCAGCGTAGGTTTACTAGAATGATACCCGGACTTCAAGGGTTAAGTTACGAGGAGAGATTACACAAATTGTGGTTGTATTCTCTGGAGTTTCGAAGGTTAAGGGGTGATCTGATCGAAGTTTATAAGATATTAAGGGGAACGGATAGGGTGGATAGAGAGAAACTATTTCCACTGGTTGGGGATTTTAGGAGTAGGGGGCACAGTCTAAAAATTAGAGCCAGACCTTTCAGGAGCGAGATTAGAAAACATTTCTACACACAAAGGGTGGTAGAAGTTTGGAACTCTCTTCCGCAAACGGCAATTGATTCTAGCTCAATTGCTAAATTTAAATGAGAGATAGATAGCTTTTTGTCAACCAAAGGTATTAAGGGATATGGGCCAAAGGCAGGTATATGGAGTTAGATCACAGATCAGCCATGATCTTATCAAATGGCGGAGCAGGCACGAGGGGCTGAATGGCCTACTCCTGTTCCTATGTTCCTATCCCCTCAGCATCTACCCCTTCTAGTCCCCTCAGGATCTTGTATGTTTCAATAAGATCACCTCTCATTCTTCTAAACTCCAGTGTATACAGGCCCAACTTGTCCAACCTTTCCTCATAAGATAACCCCCTCATCCCAGGAATCAGTCGAGTGAACCTTCTCTGAATCGCCTCCAAAGCACATATGTCCTTTCTTAAATAAGGAGACCTAAACTGCACACCGTATTCTAGATGTGGTCTCACCAATGCCCTGTTCAACTGTAGCAAAACATCTCGACTTTTATATTCCATTCCCCTTGCAATAAATGACAACATTCCATTTTTTAAATTTTTTTTTTATATTCGTTCACGGGATGTGGGCGTCGCTGGCAAGGCCGGCATTTATTGCCCATCCCTAATCACTTGCTGTACCTGCATACTAACTTTTTGCCCAGATCCCTCTGTACCTCAGAGTTCTGCAATCTCGCTCCATTTAAATAATATACTGCTTTTCTATTCCTCTTGCCAAAGTGGACAAGTTCACATTTCTCCACATTATATTCCATCTGCCAAATTTTTGCCCACTCACTTAACCTATCAATATCCCTTTGCAGACTCCTTATGTCCTCTTCACAACTTACTTTCCTACCTATCTTTGTCATCAGCAAATTTAGCAACCATACATTCGGTCCCTTCATCCAAGTCATTGATATAGATTGTAAATAGTTGAGGCCCAAGCACTGATCCCTGTGGCACTCCACTCGTTACATCTTGCCAATCTGAAAATGACCCATTTATGCCTACTCTGTTTCCTGTTAGCTAACCCATCCTTTATCCATGCTAATATGTTACCCCCTACACCATGCTCTTATTTTGTGAAGTAGCCTTTGATGTGGCACCTTGTCAAAAGCCTTCTAGAAATCCAAGTACACCACATCCACAGGATCCCCTTTATCCACGTTACTTCCTCAAATAACTCTAATAAATTAGTCAAACACGATTTCCCTTTCACAAAGCTGTGTTGACTCTGCCTGATTGCATTCAGATTTTCTAAGTGCCCTGCTATAACCTCCTTAATAATAGATTCTAGCATTTTCCCAATGACAGATGTTAAGCTAACTGGCCTGTAGTTTCCTGCTTTCTGTCTCCCTCCTTTCTTGAATGGAGGAGTTACATTTGCTATTTTCCAATCTGATGGGACCCTTCCAGAATCTAGGGAATTTTGGAAAATTAACACCAATGCATCTACTATCTCTGCAGCCACTTCTTTTAAGACCCTAGGATGAAGTCCGTCAGGACCTGGGGACCTGATTACCAGTGATTAATTACATGTTTTCTAACCTTCCTTTGACAGGAGGCAGGAGATGTTCTTCACCAGCTGCTCGCCCACGTTGAACGGGGCTGATGGGGAGCCCCATGAAGCAGAGGTGCTGTTCCTTGACCAGGCAAACAAGGAGAAGCCTTTGTTCCTCATAGCCTTGTGCAAGACCTTTGCTCCGTATTTCCTCTTGGGATCGGCACTGAAGCTTTGCCAGGACCTGTTGTCCTTTGTCAATCCCCAGCTTCTCAAGTACGTAGTTTATATACTGAAGGGAAGTTCTTGAATGTTCCTCACGCTGCAAATAACTGCTACCCAGGATTCTCCCCACACCCCGCCTGATATATAGGGCGTAATCTTAACTTGCTGCACCCGGCGGGAAGGCTGAGGGGTTTGGGTCGACCCAACCCGATTTTAGTCTCCACATGGGGTGTAAAGCCGGCGTTCGACCCAATCCCCTTAGTGTCCCGCCGGGCGGTGTGAGATACACTTACCCCCACCACCATAGGGTGGGATATTCCCAGCTCCATACCCTCCGCACAAGTGGCCCTGTAAGAGGCGAGCAGGAGTTCCAGACTGAGGTCTGAGCTCCCAGCCTTTTTCCATGTTAACTCACTCCTGCTGGAGTTAGTGGGAGGGGCTCTGGCAAAGCAGCGAATGGAATTCAGCCCCTTTTCGGTTTTAAAAGAAGTATTGCAGATAGAGAAGATGAACTGATTGCTCCTGATTTTGTCCCGGGGTAGCTGGCTCCCTTTCTGCCCCTGACACACGCTCTCCTGTTCTTTTACACCCAGCATGTTGATTTCCTTCATCAAGAACCCGGAAGCCAGGACGTGGTGGGGCTACAGCATCGCCGCCTTGATGTTCTTCTCAGCGACTTTGCAGACACTCCTTCTCCACCAGCACTTCCAGTATTGCTTTGTCACCGGCATGAGGCTGCGGACTGCCATCGTTGGAGCCATATACCGGAAGGTGAGGGATCCATTCGCTCTGAGGCTTTTTAGGAGGTGCAGCAGTTCTGTTACTGGACCAGTAATCCAGAGATCGTGAGTTCAAATCCCACCATGGGATTTTGAAAATTTCAGTTTACCGTAAGACCATAAGAGACAGGAGCAGGAGTGGGCCATTCGGCCCCTCGAGCCTGCTCCGCCATTTAATAAGATCATGGCTGATCTGATTTTTACCTCAACTCCACTTTCCCGCACTTTCCCCATATCCTTTGACTCCCTCGCTGATCAAAAATTAGTCTAACTCAGCCTTGAATGTATTCAATGACTCAGCCTCCACAGCTTTTTGGGGTAAAGAATTCCAAAGATTCACAACCCTCTGGGAGAAGAAATTCCTCCTCATTTCCGTCCTAAACGGGCGACCCCTTATTCTGAGACTATGCCCCCTAGTTTTAGATTCCCCCATGAGGGGTAACATCCTCTCAGCATCTACCCTATCGAGTCCCCTCAGAATCTTGTATGTTTCAATAAGATCTCCTCTCATTCTTCTAAACTCCAATGAGTATAGACCCAACCTGTTCAATCTTTCCTCATAAGACAATCCTTCCATACCCGGAATCAACCTGGTGAACCTTCTCTGAACTGCCTCCAATGCAAGTATATCCTTCCTTAAATCAGAGCACCAGAACTGTACGCAGTACTCCAGGTGTGGTCTCACCAGCACCCTGTACAGTTCTGGCATGACTTCCCTGCTTTTATACTCCATCCCCCTAGGAATAAAGGCCAATATTCCATTTGCCTTCCGGATTACCTGCTGTACCTGTATTTTGACTTTTTGTGTTTCATATACGAGGACACCCAGATCTCTCTGTACCGCAGCATTTTGTAGTATTTCTCCATTCAAATAATATTTTGCTTTTTTATTTTTCCTCCCAAAGTGGATGACTTTACTTTTGCCCACATTATATTCCATTTGCCAAATTTTTGCCCATTCGCTTAACCTGTCAATATCCCTTTGCAGACACTTTGTGTTCTCATCGTAACTTGCTTTTCCACCTATCTTTGTATCATCAGCAAATTTGGCCACAAGACACTCTGTTCCTTCATCCAAGTCATTGATATATATTGTAAATAGTTGAGGCCCCAGCACTGAGCCCTGTGGCACCCCACTAGTTACAGATTGCCATTTTGAAAATGACCCTTTTATCCCGACTCTTTGTTTTCTGATAGTTAGCCAATCCTCTATCCATGCCAGTATATTATCCCCAACACCATGAGCTCTTATCTTGTGCAGTAATCTTTTATGTGGCACCTTATCGAATGCCTTTTGGAAATCCAAATATACTGCATCCATTGGTTCCCCTTTATCCACCCTGCCCGTTACTTCCTCAAAGAACTCTAATAAATTTGTCAGACATGATTTCCCCTTCATAAAACCATGTTGACTCTCCTTGATTGTATTTTGAGTCTCCAAATGTCCTGCTACTACTTCCTTAATAATGGATTCTAGCATTTTCCCAATGACAGATGTTAGGCTAACTGGTCTATAGTTACCTGCTTTCTGTCTCACTCCCTTCTTGAATAGGGGTGTTACGTTTGCGGTTTTCCAATCTGCTGTGACCTTTCCAGAATCTAGTGAATTCTGGAAGATTACAACCAATGCATCCACTATCTCTGTAGCCACTTCCTTTTAAGACCCTCGGATGCAAGCCATCAGGTCCAGGGGACTTGTCAGCCTTCAGACCCATTAGTTCACCTAGTACTTTTTCTCTAGTGATAGTGATTGTTTTTAGTTCCTCCCTCCCCTTTTCCCCTTGATTTTCTACTATTATTGGTATGTTATTAGTGTCTCCTACTGTGAAGACAGATACAAAATATCTGTTCAATGCTTCTGCCATTTGCTTGTTTTCCATTATTATTTCCCCGGTCTCATCCTCTAAGGGACCAATGTTTACTTTAGCTACCCTCTTCCTTTTTATATACTTGTAGAAGCTTTTACTGTCAGTTTTTATATTTCTTGCTAGTTTACTCTCATAATTTATTGTTTCCCTCTTTATTATTCTTTTAGTCATCCTTTGCTGGTTTTTAAAGTTTTCCCAATCTTCGGGCTTACCAGTAATCTTTGCCATGTTGTATGCTTTTTCTTTTAACCTGATACCATCCTTGACTTCCTTAGTTAGCCATGGTTGGTTCACCCTTTTTGTGGAGTCTTTCCTCCTCACAGGGATATATTTTTGTTGCAAGTCATAAAATATCTTTTTAAATGTTTGCCACTGCTTATCCACCATCATACCATCTAATCTGTTTACCCAGTCCACTTTAGCCAATTCCGCCCTCTTTCCTTTATAATTGCCCTTATTTAAGTTTAATACAGTAGTTTCAGACCCAAGATCCTCGCTCTCAAACTGGATGTGAAATTCTATCATGTTATGATCACTGTTTCCCAAGGTCTCCTTTACTTTGAGATCATTAATTAATCCTGTTTCGTTACCCATTACTAGATCCAAAATGGCCTGTTCCCTGGTTGGTTCCCCGACGTATTGGTCTAAGAAACAGTCCCTAATACGCTTTATGAACTCCTCCTCAGGGCTATTTTTGCCAATTTGATTTGTCCAATCTATGTGAAAGTTAAAATCGCCCATGATTATTGCATTACCTTTTTTACAAGCCCCCCTTATTCCCTGATTAATATTTTGCCCTACAGTGTAGCTACTGTTAGGGGGCCTATATACTACTCCCACCAGTGATTTCTTTCCCTTGCTATTTCTTACCTCCACCCAAATTGATTCGACATCTTGATCTTCTGAGCCAAGATCATTTCTCACTATTATACCAATTTCATCCTTTATTAACAGAGCTACCCCACCACCTTTACCTTTTTTCCTATCCTTCCGAAATGTTAAATAACCCTGAATATTTAGCTCCCAACCTTGGTCACCTTGCAACCATGTCTCTGTAATGGCCACGAGATCATACCCATTTGTTTCTATTTGTGCCGTCAATTCATCTATCTTATTACGAATGCTGCGCGCATTCAGATAAAGAACCTTTAATTTTGTCTTTTTACCATTCTTTCCTACCCCGGCCCCATTTGCTAGTGCACTCTTATGTTTGTACACTCTGTCCCTTCCTGACAGTGTTTATCATTACCCCCATCACTTTCCTGTACTACTTCCTTGTCTTTTCTCTTTATCAATCTAAACTTCGCCCCACCTGAGCCCTCCACCCCCCCCCCCCCCCCCATTTCGTTTAAAGCCTTCTCTACCGCCCTAGTTATTCGATTTGCCAGAACACTGGTCCCAGCATGGTTCAGGTGAAGCCTGTCCCAACGGAACAGCTCCCTCTTTCCCCAGTACTGGTGCCAGTGCCCCATGAATCGAAAATCACTTCTCCCACACCAATCTTTGAGCCACACATTCATCTCTCTGATCTGATTTGCCCTGTGCCAATTTGCTCGTGGCTCAGGTAATAATCCGGAGATTATCACCTTTGTGGTTCTGCTTTTTAATTTCGTCCCTAGCTGCTCAAACTCCCTCAGCAGAACCCTTTTCTCAGTCCTACCGATGTCATTGGTACTTACGTGGACCACGACAACTGGATCCTCCCCCTCCCACTCTAAGTTTCTCTCCAGCCCCGAGGAGATGTCCATAACCCTGGCACCGACCGGGTAGGCAACACAGCCTTCGGGACTCTCGCTCTTGGCTGCGGAGAACAGTGTCTATCCCTCTAACTATACTGTCGCCTACTACAACCACATTCCTTTTTACTCCCCCTACTTGAATGGCCCCCTGAACCACGGTGCCGTGGCCAGTTTGCTCATCCTCCCTGCAGTCCCTGCACTCGTCCACAAGGGCTGCAAGAACCTCATATCTATTGGACAAGTACAGAGGCTGAGGCTCCTGCGATGCTCCCTCCTGGATCCCCGTATCTGCCTCACTCGCAGTCACACCCTCCTGTCCCTGACCATGTGCCAGTTCTACAGTATTTAGTCTAAGGGGCATGACTGCCCCCTGGATCAAAGTGTCCGGGTAACTTCCTCCCTCCCTGATGCCTCGCAATGTCTGCAGCTCGGACACCAGTTCCTCAACTTGGAGCCGAAGTTCCTCGAGCTGCTGACACTTACCGCAGATGTAGTCACCCTGGACAAAACTGTCCGGTAGCTCCCACGTATTGCAGCTGCAACACAGTTTAATACATCTGGAAACCCAACTGGTTCACTAATATCCCTTTTAGGGAAGGAAACCTGCTGTCCTTACTCGGTCTGGACCTATGTGACTCCAGTCCCACACCAACATAATTAACTCTTAGAGTGGAGTGCCAAATGTGAACTCTTGCTGAATGTGTGATTATTTGAGTTTTATTTTGCAGTCTTTGGTGATCACCAACTCGGCCAAACGTTCGTCCACCGTTGGGGAGATTGTAAACCTGATGTCAGTAGACGCCCAGAGGTTACTGGACCTCACCAGCTTCCTGAACATGCTGTGGTCGGCCCCGCTCCAGATCTGCCTGGCTCTCTACTTCCTGTGGCAGGTAGCACCGTTCTCCATTTACTCACTGAAATGGCAAGATATTTTGCTCTTGAGTTGGGCAGAGGCGCAGTAACGCGTCTAAGTTTGTGTTTAATGCTGGGTGGAGAGTTGTAAGCACTAATCCGGTCTCTGTGTTGTCTTCTCCCAGTACCTGGGTCCTTCAGTGCTGGCTGGTGTCGCAGTCATGGTTCTGCTGATCCCATTCAATGCAGTGATCGCTGTGAAAACCAGAAGCTTTCAGGTATGTCTGGAGGAAGAAACTCCTTCTCTCCTCTCATCCTTTACTCTTTCCCATTCTCCTTCTCTCCCTCTGTCCTTCACTCACACGTCCCCTGTGGTTCATCAACCTCTCACACACTCTCACTCCCTCGCTGTGTCACTTGGTGGTTCCGTTTCTCCTTCAGTCCCACTCGTTCTCCCTGCACTTTTATTTACTCTTTCACTCTTTCCTTCAATTCCTTCTTACATTTCCCGACACTCAAGTAGCACCTTAACCTGCACCATCTCATTAGGGTACGGTGGTGTAGCAGTTATGTTCCTGGACTAATAATCCAGAGAACGTGAGTTCAAATCCTACCAGTGCATGTACCTGGTATCAGTAAAAGTGACTTTGAAGCTGTCAGATTGTCTTAAAAACCCTAATGGCCTTCAGGGAAGGAAACCTGCCGTCCTTACCCGGTCTGAGCCGATATGTGACTCCAGTCCCACACCAAAGTGGTTGACTCTTAACCGCCCTCTGAAGTGGCCGAGTAAGCTGCTACCAGTGGTTCAAGAGGGCCCATCACCACCTCAAGGGGCAACTAATGACGGGCAATAAATGCCAGCCTTGCCAGTGACACGCGTGTCCCGAGAATAAATCATTTTTTGGGAAAATGTGAAAAGGGCAGAAATTTGGGAGTTTCAAACATTTGACAAATCAGTGAGGTTTTTTGTGAGGGGGGTTGGTGGGTGTGTGCAGTTTATCCTTTCAAACCCAGA
>NW_027138868.1:0-31951 GCF_035084215.1 Heptranchias perlo | reverse complement strand
CAAGTAAGGCTGACTGGATAACTTATGGGTGGAACCAAAAAGACTTATCTCACAGGGAGGTCTTGCATATTCTGTTTAACACACGCAATATTTTTCCCAGATTATAAACACTAATTTTATTATTAGGAAGTAAAAAAGATAACCATCACAAATATAAACAGAAAATGCACAAGAAGTCTGTCAGCATCTGAAAGAGAAAGATAGCAGGCTCGAGGGGCCATATGGCCTATTCCTGTTCCTATTTCTTATGTTCTTATGTAAAAGTTTCAAGTGAGAACCTTCATTAGCACTCACGAGCTTTCTATTTTTCTTTAAGTTTTCCAGCATTCGTGGTCTTTCCTCTGAAAATCATTCCAAACCATCCGGACGATATCATCATGATGTGAAAATAAGATAAATTACTTCTGTAGTTCCCAGCTGACATAGGTGTGGTAAATAGAGATGAATGCATGATGAATGTCATGTTTTTGTGCTTCACAGGTGAGTTCTTTCAATTGAATGAAGTCAAAATTATTATTGTCACATATCATCACACATTACTCTAATTTAGTATTCTGGTGAAATTTAAGTAACATAACAAACACTGTGTTAGGTTTAAGTTTAAATTTATTCAACGTTTTTTCAACAACAAGTACATTTGTTTAAGATTATAGCTTTATAAAATTGGCTCAAGCTTTTGGGTGGATTCTTTCTTTTAGCCCCAATTAAATTTGTGTCATTTTTCACTGGAGCATAGGTAGAGGGTTACTGGAATGGCTTACCAAGGATGTGAGTGTGGGAAATTTAAATGGATTACAGCTGTAACTATACTCACATTAAATCATTGTCACAAGTGAACATATCAGTAAGTTTCGCTGAAGGAAAGTACTGATTTTTGAAAATCAAATTGACAAAAGTCACATGTAGAGAATATTTTAGCTGAAAGCATTTAATATTTTCTGGATTTAACCAGGAAAGTTATTCAATTATTGGTAACAGCACATAAATAAAAATAAATTGGAAGCTGTTTCTAATAATCACCATTCATATTTTTCCTTGGGACAGATAAGAAAATGAAATAACAATTATAATCTGTGCTGAGAATTTTCTTTGGTTGATATCCCTTGGTTGATATCCGATTCTGACTCCCTCTCTGGCTACTGTCTTAGGCTGAACTGGGCTGTTCGCAATGTTGGCGTCCCATTTAACACTGAACTAAGATTCCAACCCCATATCCTCTTCATCACATAGACTGCCTACTTCCACCTCTGTAACATTACCCGACTCGGCCGCTGCCTCAGCCCAGCTGCTACTGAAACCTGCAACCATTCCTTTGTCACCTCCAGACTCGACTACTGCAATACTCTCCTGACTGGCTTCCCATCTTGCACCCACTGTCTGTGGGAGGAGTGCCTGATCCTACCACATTTCTTAGGTCAGGCAATTTAAATAGAATAGGTGGGTACCTGCGCCAGTATAGATGCATCTTGTGGGTAGCAAAATGAGGTGCTTAAAAGCTGCATGAGGGTAAGGCTGGCGAGCCTCGCTTACAATTGAATAAGGAGTGGCAATCAGCTCCAGCTGCAAGAGAACCAATTTCATTGTAGCTGCCTGTAGTCTTCTGGTGTGTCCAACGGCTTGGAACATCCCTGTGGTCCCATCTACATTGCTGCTTTGACTTGGACACTGGTATTTTCCTGACATCCAGGTCGCTCGGGGCAAAGGAAGCAGAAGCACCAGGAATTCCGACGGATGTTGACATCCCACCAGTCCTGCCTTCTTGAAGTTCGGCATCTAGTGGGGTGGTCAGAATTTCCACCAACCCACACCACCACCGGGAATTCCCATACTTTTCTTTTTGGTGCAAAGACCTGGCGTTTCATAGTCCCTCCTGATTTCCTGTCCCTATCTGTTATCTTCACCCCGCCCCCCCCCACCCCTCCCCAACTCCTTACGCCAGCAAAACACTTCAGGCCCCAAGAAAATTCAGGGCCATGGTTATTATTCTGTGATAGTTGTCATTTAGAGGCTCAGAAATGCAGTTTTACTTTCTCAGAGTTAGATCATTAACGCTGTAATAAAAGAATTAAATACGTTACAGTACTTTTTAAATGGACTGGCAATTTTCCTGTGGAATTGCTCATGGTGAGTCCTCTGCCCCCACTCTTTATATCTCTCATAGAATAAAACAGCACAGAAAGAGGCGATTTGGCTCATCGTGCATGCTCCCTGAAAGAACTACCAATTAGTCCCGCTCCCGTGCGACTTCGCAGGGCTATTTCATCTCTCTCTCTTTCTCTCTCTCTCACTTACCCCATCTCTCTCTCTCTCATTCAATCTGTCTCTCTCTCTGCTCCAATCTCTCTCACCGTCCCGTAATCTCTCCACACAATCTTTCCCCGTTTTCAATTTTGCTCTCTCTCACTGATCTCTCTTTGTTTGCTGCGATCATTCTCTTCCCAACCTCTCTCAATTATCTCTCGTCATGATCTCTTCTGCCCTTTTGTCTCTCCCCTGATTTCTTGCCTCCATCTCTCCCTTTCGATTTCTGTCCTCGTCCTTCTCTGTTTCTGTTTCTCCCTCTGTCTCACCTCCCCTCACAACATAAAACCTACAGGTATGATCACATCAGGTTTAATTAAAACATTACCCAGGTGAGACATCTGAAGGACTTTATCTGGAGGAGGATTGTTGAAGATAACTGACACATAAGCATCTGGGGGCTGACATGTTGGAGGCAGACAGTTAATCTATGTTCCTCCAGAGACAGGCATGTCAGAAGGGCAAAAATAAATTAAGTGCCCGGAATAGTGGATGGGTCAGGCCAGGATAATTTTTAAATGACTGGGACAAGAGTGGGAAGTGAGGGAAGGGATGAGCAGGCCAGCCAAGGCAGATGGTGAGAAAGAAAGTTTAAATGGCCAGTACAGTTGAACAAAGAGTAAGGCCAGGAGTAGCAGGCCAGCATGAAGTGGGCCTCAGATTGGAAAGCAAATGACGGGGTGAAGAAAAGGAATGGGGCAGGGTTTGAGAATGACTAGCGAGGCCATCAAGAAAGGTGAAGGTGTGGTTAGGTCAGGTGAGTTGGGGAAGCAGATAGGGATCAGCAAGTTGACGTTGCTTTTGCTAGGTACTGTTCATTTATGTGGCTGTTGTATGATCTTTTTACGTGCATTTGTATTTCCATCTGTTGGTGGTGTTACATTCCAGCCCACTACTCCAGACGTGAGAAAGTGTCACGTAGGTTTGGCAAAATCATGACACAGGTATTAAGTCAGTTATGACAATGGGAAGTGCATGCATATACAAGACTTTTAGTATAATATAACTTCAGGCAAAGCATGGTAGAGGATGAGAGATAATTGACAGGAAGTCAATTTGAATTCTACATTCTGTCTTTATTTTTATATTTATATTTGTTACTTTGATTTAATTTTACAATTATGTTGCATATGATGAGGCGATTGGGAATTAGTAGACTCTGAATGGGTTGGGACATTAGATTCCTAGTTCTGGTGGAGGATGCCGAAATGCAAACTGTATGGGCTCCCTGGGGAGGTTCGAGACGACAGCGTGACAAGTTTACTCATAAGCAGGTTTTCTTTATTGAATATGCACAGCAGGATTTTATTAATGGGAAAATCGGACAATTGAAAGTTATGACAAAAAACACTATTATAGAAGTTATTATTGTTCTAGGGTCAATGACATGAAAGCAGCAGGATATAGGATCTTTTAATATATGATAAGGTAATGATCAATCTTTAAAGCACAGAAAACGTGACTTACACTTAGACAAACACTAATAAAGTATGATACCTAATGCAGCGTGTACTTACAAACAGCTAATAAGGCCTGAAACCTTCATGCAGGGGACTTATGTACATGTTTAACTTAGGCCATGGGGAATGATATGGCCTTGAAGAGCATTCACTGAATCTGCGTGCACTGTTGATGCATGCAACAGGTGCATATAGGGATCATGAGGTAATTAGCATCTGGAAGGTCTCACTGAATGGAAGACTGGTATACTGTGAAGCTGGTGCTTGTAACAGAGTCAGGAGAAATGGCAATGTCGGCGGGGATAAAACTTACATAATACAGATGGGAGTGAAGGTCACTTGATGTTAGCAAAAGTGATTTAGTCTGGAGTTAACAACATTGAATAAGATGGGTCATTCTGTTGCTAAATGTTCATACATGTTCTTAAATGCCTTGCTCTGATAATGGATGTAGGACAGGAATTAACAGTAGGATGGTTCCCACTCGCAGAACCAGTTGGGAAACAAAACAGGGGTGAGGGCCAGTTGAAAGGCACACACAGCAGTGGCTACTTTCAAATGTCAGCTCCCCCGCACCGGTATGAAAAAGGAAACCGTATTCCCAGAAGTTGGTGAACTCCTTTGAAATCCCATAACATCTGTTCGTACCATAAAGTATGCTGGTGACATACACTGAGTGGAGGTCAGGGTGCCTCTACTAAGGAGGATGACTAACAATAAATATTTTGCTCTGGAATTACTCAGTAGTTTGGCCTCATTAGGTGTTGTGTTCGGTGGGGAAAAGAACAAAATCTTTTGGTGTATTGTATAATCAATACATTGCAATTTAATATTGCTTTAGTGCAAAAGCATGCCATTGTACAATGATTTACATATAAATAATAAAAGAAAGCTATCTATTTGTATTGTATTATTGCACTGTACTTTATCTTCTCTAATATGTCAACACATTGTATGAGGCAGATCAAATAAGGCTAATCCACATTTTGGAAACTAAAATATTTTAATGAACTATGTTTACATCATGTAATCCTTCTATTATTTTATTAGGTGATATCAAATTTACAAGTGCCGCCTCTCAAACAAAGCATTTTCCTCACTTTTTCTGATGTTTTATGACTACTGATCCAAATATTACTGCCACTATGATGCCTTAAAGTGAAGCATTTATTGACCAGCATCATTTAGAAAGTGCAAATAGGTAGTCGCGGTATTTTAAGCTAACATGAAATGGCTGCCATTTCTAACAGACGGTGAACAGAATTCACAACTAAATGACAGTCTCCATTTGCATCTCTCCTTGCTCAGGCTCAGAACCAAGTCAACCCTCTTTGGCAAACTCAGAAATCCAATACTTGATCCAGGCAGGTCTGCAGTATTCCAGGGCAATGCCGATGATTGACCAGTCAGTCTGGCTCGTCAATGAAAGATGGAGGGATAGGCCTGTCACAGGAAGCCAGGATTCTTCCCACTCGGCTCCAGACTACCCTGCAAGCCATTGCCTCAATGGGTAGTATTGTCCTAGCTGGGCAAACAGTGGGAAGCAGCTCCTTGCTGCCTCAGGTCAGTGTTAACCCTGCTAGATGGGCTATGTGGAATCTTCAGCTGAGGCCTTCCTCCAGTGTTAAATTTGATTCTGTTTTCCTCCAATTTTTCTAACCAGTAAGCCTGTTTTCTCCTTTCTAATAAAAAATATCATATACCAAGATAAAGTTAAATTAAACACCCTATGAACATTACAAAATCAAACCTTTCTGCAACCAAAAAAAAACTTAATTAGTGAATCTTGAGCATTTTGTGGCAGTGCTCCAGGACACTGACAATACTTGGTAAGAGAGAAATCATAGGGTGAAAGTAAATAGAAAAGGCTTTGTTTGTGAGAGATGATCATAGAATGTTTCTAGTAATAATGTAAGCAAGTTATGTAACTGGTTGATGAATGTAAGCGCACTTGATAGCATTCAAATAAATATGAACAAATTAAATTGATTGATTTTGAAACAATGGATGAAATATGAGAGCCAATTCCCTAATGCTGAGGCAAATGACCGAGAGGTTGTTGTATGTGAAGGCACATTCCTGGAACTGGAACAGGGAGCTAGATTCGGCAGGCCAGATAATTTTAGAATTTACCTGTGCTCCCAGCACAAGGAGTGTAATAAAGATAAGCGGGGAGGAAGGCGGGAGGCACTGATTTGGAGCATACAGTCTTTAACGGGCTTATAGGGGTCTGCCCAAAATTAAAGGGATACAACCAGTTCGAAGTAAGTGGTCGTATATAGAGGATAAAAATATTGGAGCCTTTTCAAGGTTCAAAATGGTTTTCAGTTTTCGAAAAGGCTGTTTGGGAGAAGAGCTGAAGAGCAAAAGTTGAAAAGACAAACAGCACAATAAGAAGGTGCAAAATGGATTCTGTGGGCAAAAGACAGAGTGGCACTACTGCCAAACAGTCTGGCAAGGTATTCGGCACTAAGTAGATGACACATGCTACAAGGTGTAACCTGTCAACCTCTTCCATGTTTACTGTTCACCAATGCCAAGCCTTCAGACAACCATACAGCTCTTTCAGTGCATCTCATTTTACCCATATCTCAGCAGGGTGCACATCCAAGATGAAACCAACAATTGAAAGCCTTGTTGCACTCACATCTTCCGAGGACTTCAGGGTGGTCACATCCAGTGATGCCTGCACTTTTATAATTCACCAGTGTGATGATATTAGACATGCATGTCATGGTATTCAGTTGTAAAGGAATTAAAATTGCTGGCCATGCTTATTAAAGCATCTGTCACCTTTTTGATCCATACAGTACATGATAGCACAGTGGTAGCAAGGAATGAGCCAAAAGGCATAATAATTGAGAGCATTGGTGATCTTGCCAACCACTGGTAGTGCTGTCTCTATATTGCAGGTGACAAAGCTTTCTCCTATTGACCTGTAGCAAACTATGGAGGTTGTCCAGGGTGACTGGCGTGTCCAGGCGTGCCAACAACTGCAGAATAGCTCAGGAGTCTGCCAGTCTCCCTGGCATTCTGTCTTGTACCATCTCAACCATGCAATATTGTATTTGAGACAGTTTAGAACAAACTTACAGGGTGAATAAAATAGCTACCAATTTTATTTTTTTTAAATGACATGTTACTAAAAATGTCAGAAATCTGGAACAAATGTCTAACAAAGAACACTGCAATAAATAGGTATTGTAAATATTATTGTTTTTAAAACCCGCCAAAGTCTATTTAAGAGCTCTGCGCCCATGAATCTTGCCCTTGCTTCTATTCCAAATGGATGTACAAAGAAAAAGGAGCAAGCCTAGTGCAAATACCATTGTGCTAGGTAATCATCTAAATATTTTTGCATTTAAGCTGGGCCATCAAGGAGGCTCTTGAAAGAAAAAAGGACAAATACTCCAAACTTACTAATAATTGAAAAGTGCAGCATTGCAGGCCAGAAAGAAGTTGGCACAAAGCTTGCTGTGCCAATTAGGTGCTTCCTTTGCACCAGCTGCTCACCTGTTCTACCAGTGCACCAGACTGCGGAATTGGAGCTGTGATGTGGATCAATTTACAGTTATGCATGATGGAACAGGAAACATGGATTATGTGTACATAATTCATAGGTGTCCATTGACAAAGCTGGTGAAAGGGAAAAGATTTGGGTATGGTTATGAACCATGCACTAAAATTATCAAGTCAATTCAAAGTGGTTATCAAGAAGGCTAATGAAATATTGAGATATATATCAAAGAGTGTAAGTCAAAATGGATTACTTAATCTAGCTTCCACAGCACAAATCTGTATTTCACGTTGATTCACACAAAATCAGCAAATCACTCAGAGAAGACTCAGGGTGGCAGGTACAGAAAATGGAAGTGGCTGGAAATGCTTGCTGCTGACACTTTGGGCAGGATTTTAATATGCCAGCGGGAAGAGTCCAGGGTAGGGGATGATTTGCGGTTGCAAAACCCGGAAGGGAAGTAGGCAGGCCGCAAATGAAGCCAATTAAAGCCTCTTCCGGGTTTCGTGCCCAGCAGCCACTCTGATTTGACAGGTTGGCTGCCGACAGGAGCTGCACATCCAAGGGGGAGGGGGGAGAAAGAGAGAGACAGCGCCATCTCATCAGCAGTTAGGATAGAGATGGCGGTGGGGGGGGATAAACAAAGATGATAGAGGAGACACCAACATTGGGATCAGTGTGGAGACACCGGAGATCGGGGCGGGTGGTGGTGGTCCAGGCAACATTGTTTTTAAGGTATCTTTATTTACTTTTTTTTACAATGGGAAATGTAATTTTATTTAATCTATTTAGTCTATTTTTCATTGATCCAACATGAATCAGAAGCCATGGGAAAGCCGCCCAGGTAACGTTAAAATCTTTTTAAGTGTCCAATGCACAAAAAATAAACTACCTTAAGTACCTCAATGAGGTACATTTGCCCCTCTAATTATCGGCCTGCCAGATTTAAGTGGGGGCGGGACTTCCTGGTGACTGATGTGCGCACGCACACAGATTTGCCTGAGTCTCATTCAAAAATGTGCAGGTTCCAGCCGGGATGTCTGCCCGCTCCCAAAAACAGCGATTTTGATTGCCCCCAGCCCCCAACCCACCCGTTTTTCCCTTTTAAAATCCTGCCCCTTGTGCCCAGAATGGAAAGCGTTCCATTTCCCAGCACTAACACCTCTCACCTTGATGAGCATAAAGTTCACAAAAAAGTCAAATAAATGAATAAATAAATAAGTTAGGGAATGCACATAGTCTGATGAAAGGAATGGCTTAATGGATCAAATGCTTTTTTCTCATTCCATGTCTTCTTAAGGTCGAGAGATTTAGCATTTACAGACATGAAAGTACCCCTAATACCTGAAATACTTTTCCCTGATATTCTGCAGATAGCTTGAATTTGAGCTTCTTCTTTCATTGAAACTTTCTTTGAGTCTTCTTGGTCTTGACTCTAACCAGTCATGATATATTACCAATTCACATTTTCTCCCTCATAGGATTCCCCAATATAATTTCTTCCTTTTATAAATCCAAGATTCAGTTCACATTCTGTTCAATCTGTAACTCCCTGTCTTCTCTCTTCAATAAATTATCCTTTATTCACATGTAAAGAGTATTTAAAACCAGGTATTTCCTTTGGATTGAGTTACAGACTCACCAACTTTCATTTAGTTTACATGTGATACATTATTTTTAGGCCATTTCATTACTCCTATTGGAGTTCTGCCGAATTGACTCACACACACACATTTCAAATTGGATTGGAATTTCTATAATAGGTTGTTTAGTAACCCAACATTAACATGGCTATAGTTTTCTTTATTGTTAGCCATCCAGGTTCTTCCCATATATAATAGTTGTGAATGTATAGCATGATTTGAAATCCAGCCAAACTGTGGAAGAAGACTTAGGGCAATGAGTCAATGCATTCTTAAAAGATATCTTTACAGCCCTGAAGACAAGAGTAAGGTAGGAACTTGACTTTATTTCAAAACCGCCTTTTCATCATCTACATATATATCAAAATGTCTATTGCATTTTTTGCACTAATTTATCATACAAGTAGCTACATATCAGATGATACATAATCTACTGTACGTTGGGTTTCCCATAGTAACAGAAGCAAAAAGAACAAACAACAAGAGCAGTAGTCCAACCCAAGCAACATTCCTGAGGCAGGGACACCATCACTATATACTCTGTCAACATTTTAAAAAAACGTAAAACATAAAATACCATTCATGTCTATACCCCATAATAAGTTAGAATCTGCCTGTTAGGTTCTCAGGTTCTGCCACATACAATAAATGATAAGCCACCATTCAAATAGGAAAAGATATTTTACAAGTAGTTTTTTCTATATAAAGAATAAAGTTGCTGCCGCAGGCTGCTTACTGTCTACTGCTATCTCAAATTCACAGAGATCACATTATCCCTGATAAGAACAAAAGAACTGAAATAGATGGAAATGATATGGCTGATGAGCCCTTCCATCCCTCTGTATCAGTTAAATTCCCATTCAGAATCTAAACAGACCAATTTTATTTCATTTCTGTTTCTATGCCTGGGACCACACTTCTCACCTGTTAACTCAAAAATCCGTCCAGTTGCTTTTTTGAACGGTTCAAATTAAACAGAAATTAGAACAGGGAAACAGACCATTTGGCCCAGTATGAGCAGTAGTTTAAATCCATATGCCTGGCCTGTTCCCATATCCCTTTATTCCCCAAACATTCTATAATCTCCTCTGTTATAACAAGAACATCCCCAATTTTTCAAGTCTTTCTTTGTATTTGCATTTCCTCATACCAGGCAGCATCATAATGAATCTGCGCTGTACCCTCTCTATTGCCTCTGCATCCTTCCTATAGTTTGGAGCCCAAAACTGCACATTGTTCTCCAAGTATGATCCTACTAAGGTTTTATATAGATTCAATATTACATCTCAAATTTTGTATTCTCCATCTCTTGCCATAAAATCTGGCATTCCATTAGATTTTTTTTAATGGCCTTATCCACTTGAGGTTCTGCTTTTAATATCTTGTGAACCTGAACTCCCAAGTCCCTCTCACATCACCCAGCCTCCCCCTGTCAAAGTAGAATTACTTTTTAAAACTTTTTTGTTTTACCAAAATGTACTACCTCACACTTACAGACATCAAATTCCATTTTTTCCTATTTGCCATCTTATTACTATCCCCTTGCGGTTTTCTTTGGTCCTCAGAATCATTTTCTATGTTTCCTATTGTATTATCATCTGCAATTTTGGACATCACTGCCTCTAGCCCATATCCAAAACATTTATGTACGCAGTGAACACAAGCAGTCCGACATCAGAACCCTGTGGGGCGCTGCTACCATCTTCCATCCACTCTGAGAAACTGTCTTTAACTCCTACTCTCTGCTTCCTCCCTTCTAACCAGTTTTTAATTTAATTTGCTAACCTACTGATTCCATACCCCTTAATCTTCTCCGGTAGCCTCCTGTGTGGTATCTTGGTGAAGACTTTCTGAAAGTCCGTGTACATCACATCTACTGCATTTCCCCATACCACCATATTCATCACCTCCTCAAAGAACTCCGTCAGGATTGTCAAACACCATATTGCTTTCTGAAATCCAAGTTGGCTGTCTCCAATTTCATCTAAATTCCCAAATTTTTCCTAACGCAGATGTTAAACTAACTGGTCTGTCCCCCTTTTTGAAAATGGAACTCTCCAAACTTCTAGCAAACATCCACTTTCAATAGAACCCTGAAATATAATCCCTATGGCCTCTTATTTCAAACAGCCACCTAACCTCAAACAGACCATCGTTCGCAGCAAATTACCCAGCTTTCAGGAGAACAGCCTCCACGACACCACACAACCCTGCCACGGCAAACTCTGCAAGACATGCCAGATCATCGACACAGATGCCACCATCACACGAGAGGACACCATCCACCAGGTACATGGTTCATACTCCTGTGACTCGGCCAACGTTGTCTACCTCATACGTTGCAGGAAAGGATGCCCCGGAGCATGGTACATCGGCGAGATCACGCAGACACTGCGACAACGGATGAACGGACACCGCGCAACAATCGCCAGACAGGAGGGTTCCCTCCCAGTCAGGGAACACTTCAGCAGTCAAGGACATTCGGCCTCCGATCTTCGGGTAAGCGTTCTCCAAGGCGGCCTTCAAGACACACGACCAAGCAAATCGTCGAGCAGAATTTGATAGCCAAGTTCCGCACCCATGAGGACGGCCTCAACCGGGATCTTGGGTTCATGTCACGCTACATGTAACCCCACCAGCGAAAAAAAGTTATCTGTTTTTAATACAACTGGTCATTCTATCTCTTTCTCTGCCTTTCGGGTGTGTGTCTCTCTCTCTCTCTCTCTCTGTCTTTGTGTTGTGACCGTTTGTGTATTCGGTAGTCTTGTATGTAATGTTTCCCTGTCTGAACACCAGCCACTCCTTTGATTGCTTTGATAACGGGCAGTTGGAAAGATTATTTCTAACTGTTCCTCGTTAGTATAGTGGTGAGTATCCCCGCCTATCACGTGGAGACCGGGGTTCAATTCCCTGACGGGGAGGTTGTACTTTTAAGAAAATCAAAAGGTTAGTATGCAGGTACAGCAGGTGATCAAGAAGGCCAACGGAATGTTGGCTTTTATTGCTAGGGGGATAGAATATAAAAACAGAGAGATATTGCTGCAGTTATATAAGGTATTGGTGAGACCGCACCTGGAATACTTCATACAGTTTTGGTCTCCATACTTAAGAAAAGACATACTTGCTCTCGAGGCAGTACAAAGAAGGTTCACTCGGTTAATCCCGGGGATGAGGGACCGGACATATGAGGAGAGGTTGAGTAGATTGGGACTCTACTCATTGGAGTTCAGAAGAATGAGAGACGATCTTATTGAAACATATAAGATTGTGAAGGGGCTTGATCGGGTGGATGCGGTAAGGATGTTCCCAAGGATGGGTGAAACTAGAACTAGGGGGCATAATCTTAGAATAAGGGGCTGCATTTTCAAAACTGAGATGAGGAGAAACTTCTTCACTCAGAGGATAATAGGTCTGTGAAATTTGCTGCCCCAGGAAGCTGTGGAAGCTACATCATTAAATAAATTTAAAACAGAAATAGATAGTTTCCTAGAAGTAAAGGGAATTAGGGGTTACGGGGAGCGGGCAGGAAATTGGACATGAATTTAGATTTGAGGTTAGGATCAGATCAGCCATGATCTTATTGAATGGCGGAGCAGGCTCGAGGGGCCGATTGGCCTACTCCTGCTCCTATTTCTTATGTTCTTATGTTCTTATTATCTGTAATCATCAGGCATTGTTCTCTGACTATATATGCTGTACTTTTATGGAATCCCACACTCACCTGACGAAGGAGGAAGCCTCCGAAAGCTTGTGATTTCAAATAAAACTGTTGGACTATAACCTGGTGTTGTATTACATTTGTCCACCCCAGTCCATGACCGGCATCTCCACATCATGGCCTCTTATTTCTTCCCCCATTTTTCTCGGGATTCTTGGATGTATCTCGTCAGGTCTCAACACATTGTTCTCCTTTAGCTTAACTAACTTCTTTAATATTTTTATTTATTCTGATATTTCTTATCCCAATTTGAACCAATTCAGGATTTACCTTCTCCCCAATATCTTTCTCTTTTGAAAACACTGATGCGAAGTCCTTGTTATTTATCCCCATCAATTTCGATTTATCCTCTACTAATATTATCCTCTCCTCTCAGAGGTCCCACCTCACATTGAACAATTTGCAGAATATTCTACTGTTCTATTTAATATTTTTTCAGATTCTCTTCACATAACCACTCTTTTGTGTCCTTCTCACTCTCTTAACCGCTTTCCTTATTTTTTTTAATTCTCTCTTTTAGCATTTTTATCATACCAATAGACCCCATATTCTTCAATTTTAATTTCTTATTGACCTCTTTATTTGTTAACTGTATCCTGAAACTTGAATTGGTATCCTTTTTAATTATATATATTTATTCTGCAATTTTGCCCGTGAAAAACATAAAGCCCTACTCATTGGCCCCAATATTAGCGGGGGGGGGGGGGCGCAGGGAGGGCGATTGGGCGCGTGGGTAACCCGCCCAATAAAATCTGCCTGTTCCCCACACGATCGTGGGTCAATTGGAGCCACTTAACGTGGATCCCGGGTTTGCCGTCCGAAAGCTGCGCAGCGGGCGGACTGCGCACCCGCATCACAGGCTGTCAGCTGGGGGAGCTCTATTAAAAGGGGCAGTCCTCCAATGGCCGCTGCTGGAGCAAACACCCACACAGCACAATGGAGCAGCAAAGGGGAAAGGCTGCTCCTAGATTTAGTGATACCTCACTCCAGGTGCTACTGGATGGGGTGAGGAGGAGGAGGGATGTCTTCTACCCGGCGGATGGGAGGAAGTGGCCTGCCTCTGTCACCAAGGAGGCCTGGCTCGAGGTGGCAGAGGAGGTCACCAGCAGCAGCAACATCTCCCACAACTGGATCCAGTGCAGGAAACGCTTCAATGACCTAACTATGTCAGTCAAAGTGAGTACACTTACTCATTCTCCTACATTCCGTTTTCCACATCACCGCCCCCACCCCCCAACTCATTCTGCACTGCCGATACTACTCTATTACATCACTCCCCACACCCACTGAAAGCTCATCCTCAACTTACTTGCACTTCCTCAGCACTTCCTCACCTCCCCATTACTCACCCCACCACGACCACTCAACCCAATCCTCATACAATGTCAAAAAAAAAAATTGATATTAATATGCCTTGCCATCTTCAGCACCTCAGTATGCTCATCGCAACATGACACATCTGTGATCATGCTTAATATTGCCTTCTGTTCTCTCACAGGGCCTCCAGCGGCCCCTGTGACGGTAGAGGGCGATTCCTCAGAGGACCTGCTGGCCTCTGAGGGTGCACCGTCACATCTGAGCGAGCCATCCACCAGTGCAGATACACACACCTCGATGGGTCCTAGTCCGCAGTTAGTTGGGGTCGCACAGGGTGAATTACTACACACATGTGAGCACGAGCGGAGACACTGGTGGCAGGGGCAGCTGTGGAGAGTCCGCGTCGGTGGGAGCACTCCTCTCCAGGCTCTGCTTAGCTGGACATAGACGCTGAACCCTGGGGGCCATCCTTTAAAAGGAGAATGATCGAGGGGCAGCAGCACATTTGCGAGGTGCTGGAACAGGTGCCACGCGCACTCTCCACAATCGCGCAGAGGATGGAGGAGTCCAACTCCTGCATGAGTGGAATGGTGGCACAGGTACAGGAGGGAATCTCTGAGATACTGTCACAGGGACGTGAGGGCATCTCTGAGATAGTGTCGCGGGTAAATGCAGGAATGTCTGCAATGGAGGGAAGGCTGGCCTCTATGGCGCTTCAAGCACGGCTCACCAAAGAGTCCATTCAGGCCCTGACAATGGCCATTCGGACTCAGGATGAACAACTTTCTGCTGCCTTAAACCGGTAGGCAGATACCCTAGCACTGGCCTTACAAAGCTTCACACATGACCTCCAAATTGTCATCCAGCAGAGTGTAGGAGTGGTGTGGGCCTGGCCCAGGGGAGGGATGATGGCAAAAGGGGACATGGAAGTTGGGACGCCACTCAAAGCGCCCCTACATCTCACCCGTTGCTCCCGTCTCAATTAGTATCCACAATGCTGCCTCTTCTTCAGGTGGCCGAGACTGCCCCTGCACAAGTGCAGGTGGAGCAGTCTTTGGAGGAGCCCTCACAGCACCAAAACCCAGAGGGCGTAGGCCCAAAGCATCTAATCAGTCAGGGCATGTACAAGAGCAACCTGCCACTACCTCTGCTGCAGCCACAGGGGATGCATCATGTAGAAGTAGTCGGAAGCAAAAGGTGAAGGTTTTGTAAGCACGAAGGGGATGCTGCTCCTCCTCTTCCTCCTCCTCCTCCTCAATGTAGGTGGCAGATCTGGATGGAGCCTCCTCCAGCGGCACCCCTCTCTGTTGTGCCATGTTGTGCAGGGCACAACAGACGACTATAATGCATCCAACTCTGCCTGGTGCATATCGAAGCGTTCCCCCAGAACGATCAAGGCAACTGAAGCGCATCTTGAGCAGCCCTATTGCATGCTCGATTGTAGACCTGGTAGCGATGTGGCTGTCGTTATATCGACACTGTTGCTCGGTGATGGGGTTCCTCAGAGGTGTCATGAACCACGTGTGCAGGGGGTATCCCTTGTCCCCGAGGAGCCAGCCCTAACGGGTGTTCAGTGCGTAGAAGAGGGACGGGATGTTGGACTCCCAGAGGATGAAGGAATCATGGCAGTTGCCAGGGTATCTGGCACACACGTGAAGGAATCTCTTGCGGTGGTCACAAAAGGGCTGAGTGTTGATGGACTGATAGCCTTTCCTGTTGATGAACAGTCCTGGCTCGTGTGGAGGTTCTCGTATTGCTATATGGGTGCAATCGATTACACCCTGCACCCATGGGACGCCAGCCACAGTGTGGAATCCCACTGCCCTCTCCGTCTGGCTGGGGTCGTTAATGGGGAAGTTGATACAGAGCGAGGCCCTGCAAAAGAAGCCGTCGGTGACCTGCCTTATGCACTTGTGTGCAGATGACTGAGAGACCCCGGCGATGTCCCCACTGGCAGCCTAGAACGATCCTGAGGTGAAGAAGTTGAGGGCAATGGTGACTTTGACAGCGACAGGTAAGGAGATGCTGCCCAGCCCAGCCGGGAGCAGTACGGCATGAAGGAGGCTGCAGATGTCTGCGACTACCTGGCGACTGACTCTGAGCCTCCGTATGCACTGCTCCTCAAAGAGGTCCAGGAAGCTGAGTCTCTGTCTGTAGACCCTGTTGCGAGGGTAGTGCCTCCTGCAATGTCGCTCTCTCTGTTGGTGCACTCCCTGCTCTTGTGCAGGTGCCTGTGGCGCAGCACTGTGCTGTGGAGCTCCACGTGGCGGAGGTGGATGCCCTACCTGGCGAGGCTGGTGATATTGCTCGTCCTCGGATGTAGTGGTGAATGCAGCCATGGCACCCCCCACCCTGATGGTGTCAGTTTGAGGGGGTCCGCAAACTAGTTAAATATGCTTGCACAGCAGAGTTTGGGGTGGAAAGTAAGAATTTTGAGTGGAAACACAAAGGTCTTGCAGCCAAAATTTTGTCTGAAGTGACAAAGTGCCCTGCTGCAATAAATGACATTTTCTCCCCACCTGTCAAATTAGCATTTGCATCTCCCACTGGCTGCTGGCTGAAACACGTCTGTTGCAACAGGGAGTGTTTCCCACAGCACGGGAAACACGCTGAGGATCCTTCAAAATCGCACCCCTGCCAAAATGTCTAATCAATCAAATAGTTCAAGTACCTCAACTATAGGACAAACTATGCAAATTATCATCCAGCCGGCTTTAATTTCCGGTGGTACTCCTGAATATGGGAAGTGCACGCACCCAGACACGTCACTGGGGAACCCGGAAGTCAGTGGGTTGGAGCCGGGCTCCGAACCCACTCGGCATTTTAGCGATTTTCGGAGCCCCCAACGCACCAATTAAGTTAAATTCATCTCACTCCTTCATTAGCTTTCAATCATGTGCCCTTGCATGATCTTTGCTGCTGTGATGGGGAATTGAGAGCAGACTGCACCGACCTCCACAGGGAAGGAACAATGGAGATGTGGGATGATCGATAGCCCCTGGACACCGAAGTCATACGTGTGCAAAGACTTGAAAAGCTGCACATGTGCTGATGTACAAAAAAGATCAAGAGAGAAGGCACAGCTGAACAAGGCCAGCTCCAAGTTCTTGAGTAAACCTAACCCCTAAACCCCTGAGGGAGCATGGGTCTCTTGAAGGAAAACATATTGTATGAATTTCCAACAGGACATAACAATTTTATGGGTGAGTTTAAAGACTTTTGTAAGTAATTAAAGTTTTTATGTGTTTGTTGTGTTATAAATTTTATGTCAGCTGTATATGGATATCTGGCTGAAGATACAAAATGGCACTCAAAGAAATTAGAAAGAAACTTTTTGAGTGATTTGATTGTTTGGTTTTGTGTTAGTTATTGGTTCCAGATTGGTGGATTTGGAAAAAAAATGAGCAATTCAATTGGTTGGTTCTGTGCCGATTGCGAGATCTGGCCTTAAACAACTTAAAAATTGACCCCTGGTCATCCCTAACCTATTTAGTTGGAACAAACTGTCTACTCAAACGCAATCTATCCCCTTCATCTTCTTATAAATCTTGTTCGAATCACCCCTAAGTCTACGCTTCTCTAAAGTGTAGAGTCCCAGCTCTTTTTGTCTATCTTGATAGCTGAGATGCTTCAAACTGGGAATTAATCTAGCAGCCCTCATCTGCACCCTTTCCAAAGCCTCAATATCACCCACCATGTGAAGAGACCAAAACTGGACACAGTATTCTAACTAAGGCCTGACCAAGGTCTTGTACAAGGTCAAAATAGTATACTTTGTCTTATAGTCAATTGTCCTATAAATGCACCCCAATACCCCATTCGCTGTAGCTATCGTTTCATGGCATTGCTCTCGAACCTTTACAGGTCAGTGCACTAGGACACCCAGATTTCTTTCTTCCTCCACCTGCTTTAGTACGTTTCCGTGAAGGATGTATGAATGTTCAGCATTCACCCTGCCCACATGCATAACACTGCACTTTTCTAAGTTAAACATCATTTGCCAGTCACGAGCCGAACTTTATGAAGCTAATAGAACACAAAATAAAAGCAACAACAGGCGTGTACTCGGTGTACTGTCCTTTTGTTTTCTCTCACACACATGTCGGTTTTCAAAAAAATTCTCTCTGCTAAAAAAACAATATATTCTTTAACTGAATAAATTTTTGAAATTGTTCGCTTCAAATAATTTTGAACAACTAAGCAAAAACTGCTAGATTCGGCAATAAAATATTCCATCAGTAGAGCTGGCTGTACAGTACTGGTTGTGGGAAATTAGGTACACTGCATGTGCTCAAACTGTACGATCCAAGTTAAGTTCATAGCATCACACCTCTGGGCAAAAATATCGTGTCCAAACCCAAGATGGTGAAAAGTTTTCAGAAAGCATTTTGAGCAATGTATGGTGGAAAAGATAATATACTGCCATCTGGTGGCCAGGTTGTACAATTACATGGTGCTAAGTTTACTTAGGCACATTCCATTATAAATATGGACATAGGAATTTATAATGGGAAAAGTCAACCCAAAAGTGTGACAACAAAAAGTAAAGTTTTGTAGACAAGAAATGCATATAGCTGTTAAATTTTTAACAAAATACCATTGGCTCTCTCGTGACATTGCACAGCAGGGCTTGCGAATAAAGATTAGATTCCTGATGGGGCATCTGAACCAATGTGCTAGAGACAATGCAAGGTAGTTTGATATTCCAGTGATTGTTCATACTTGCTGCTACTGTGACAACTCCATTCATTTAAACACATGACATCAGTCATTTAATAAGTTTGACTAAAACCTGACACTGAAGTTAGGCTTTTTAAAAACAGAGAGGCTAAAGCTAGAGACAATCAGACAGCAAACAGCTGCAAGACAGATGGAATACAAGAGAGAAGTTAGAAAATTAGCTTTCAGTCAGCAAAATGACTCGCTGAAGTGGGGTAACACAGCACGTTTATTATTTTTATATTATTATAAGTTGCATTGATGGAAATAAGTGAATCTGATCATCAGTTGTTCTGTATATTCATCTGATGAGAAATAAAGCGGCTTAATGATCACATCAAATCTCATCTCACCAAATGTTTGTTTGGTCCATGTTCAGAGAAATTGAAGAAATACACATGTGAAAGACATGATTATCCAGTCCAGATCGCAGGGGGATGATATTTTTACATCCCTGAGTTGTTCTATCATTTAACCACAACAACAACAACAACTTTCATTTACATAGCGCCATTAGTGTAGAAAAATGTCCCAAGGTGCTTCACAGGAACGTTATCAAACAAAATTTGAGGTCGAGCCACATCAGAAGATATTAGGACAAGTGACCAAAAGCTTGGTCAAAGAGGTAGGTTTTAAAGAGCATCATAATGGAGGGGAGAGAGATAGAGAGGTGGAGGGGTTTAGGGAGGGAATTCCAGAGCTTAGGGCCTAGGTAGCTGAAGGCACGGCCGTCAATGGTGGAGCAAAGAAAATGGGGGATATGCAGGAGGCCAGAATAGGAGGAGCGCAGAGATCTCGGAAGGTTGTAAGGCTGAAGGAGGTTACAGAGATAGGGGGCAATGCCATAGAGGGATTTAAAAATAAAAATGAGATTTTTTAAAATCGAGGTGGTGCTGGACCAGGAGCCAATATAGGTCAGCGAGCTAGAGGTGATGGGTGAGCGGGACTTACGAGTCAGGACACAGACAGCAGAGTTTTGGATGAGCTCAAGGGTGCCAAGGTGGGAGTCTGGCCAGGTTGCAATAGTTGTATCTAGAGGTAACAAAGGCATGGATGAGGGTTTCAGCAACAGATGAGCTGAGGCGGGGCAGAGATGGATGTGGATGTGGGCGGTCTTGTACAAGTAGATATAGGGCAGTGTGTCAAATCTCATAAAAGTAATATGCACAGACCGCTTACGAGAGCTACTGGCGCCAATGAACCTGAGAAAGTACCTCTGGCAGACTGGAATTTGCAACAAGTACCATTATTTAAAGAGAGTTAAGAGGCATACTAGAAATATTTCAACAACAACAACTTGCATTTATATAGCACCTGGAGGGGAGGGGAAGATGTGTTTGGTGGTGGGATCGTGCTGGAAGTGGCAGAAATGATGGCGGATGATACATTGAATGTGGAGGCTGGTGGGGTGGAAGGTGAGGACAAGGGGGACCTTATCATGGTTCTGAGAGGGAGGGGAAGGGGTGAGGGCAGAAGTGGGGGAAATGGGGCGGACACAGTCGAGGGCCCTGTCAACTACATTGGACGATTCCCCTCCACTCTATCAGAGACCATCCCTTTTGTTCTTTCCTCCCCTCCCCTTTCTCCCCCCTTTCCCTGGCTCTGTACTTGCTTAAAAACTATTTAACCTTCAACTTCTCCCAGGTGTAAATGGGTTTCCATTGTCTCAGCTGGAGGCAGGCAATATTTCACAGTCCAATCTATCTGGTTTGGGATGGATACACATCTCCTCCTCACCACCCCCCTCTCAACTTTTGGCTGCAGTGAGGATTTTAAAGCCTTGGTGAGCTAAATTTAATCTACAAGTAACACATCAACATATATCATACTCAGATCCTTCTGTTGCAAAATAGATAGAAATCCCATAATGTGACACTCACCATGGGCGAAGACTCAGAAAATCCACCTTAAAAACCTAAAAACTGAATACTTACTTCCACCGCCTCTGCCCTTACTTAGCCCACTGCAGCTAAACCTTTATGTGTTTTCCTACCTCCAGGCTTGACTTTTCCAACACTCTAAGCTGGCCTCCTGAGCTCCACCCTACACAAACTCCCACCCGAATGCTATCCCACTTGCCCCTCATCTTCATACTTATCAACCTCTATTGATTCCCTATTGCCCAACACATTCAATTCAAAATGCTCGTCCTCATTTACAAACCCCTTCCGTGGCCTCATCCCACCACTTCCTTTGGAACCTCCTGCTCACCTAAGTCCCAGCCTCCGCTTTGGCCTTCTGTGCATTTTGCCCTTCCTCTGCTCCACCACTGCTGTTAGAGCCTTTAATCTTCTCAGCACTAATGTCTGGAACTCTTTTCCTAAAGCCCTCCACCTCCTAGCTTCTCTCCCTACCTTTCAAAGCCTTCTTAAAATGTATCTTCAGTCATTTTTCCCTAACTCTTCCACTATTGTTCAGCATCCATTTCTCCCCTGTGGAGCTCTTTTGGACATTTTCAATGTTAAAGGAGCTATATAATTATGAGTTGTTGTTACACACACAAAATGTTTACTTATACTCTACAATCATTGTGTATTACCATATTGGTATTAATAATTATTGCTTCCATCTCTCATATAAATTCCCACTTCAAGACCTGATTCCAAAAGATCCTCACAAACATGTGGCTAATTTTAAAATTTGTGTGCCCCTGATGCAAAGTCTAACCCTCCAGGAATGCATAGTGAGGAATCAGGGGCATGATTATCCTTCCTAAAAAAAAATGAATGGGCAGAAAACCATGGGGTTTCCCCATATTCCCTCCTGGAGGGTGAGGCACCATGCTGGGAGCTCACATCCAGAAAACAGGCCCTTCTCAGTCTGCCGAGTGAATTCTGCATTCTGATTTTACATTGAGCAAACTGTAAATTCAGCGTGTCTTTCTTAGATATCATCCACAGAGTCAGGTTACTTAGCAAATTGCACCTTGTTCTGAAAATATTGAGCTGATATTATGAATGAGTAAATCTTCCATGAGCCTCACTCATCAGCCACAACCACACGGGGAGATCGAGGGCAAAGCCTGAAACTTCCTGATGTCCATAATTGGCAGGCGTGGGCCACCATAATAGTACGCATTTGGAAAATTGGGGGTTAAATTGATCCTAGGTGGTATTGCAAAATGACGATAGTGAACCAGCCTCCCGTTTTACATCCGCCTGATTTACTTTTCCATTGAAGTCAAACGTACTGCCAATTCGCTATCAGCCATTTTACGCTACTGTCTAAGATCAATTTCAGCCCCATTGTCTCTTATGCATTTGGGAAATTGTCTCATATGTTCTACAGTTATTCTTTTCATTTTTAATTAATTACATGTAAACAGGAAGTGGTGTGGTATTTATCCAATGCAGATGGACTGACGTTTGAGCAGAACTTATGTAAAAAAATCTTTAAAATATGCAATTGTAGAGAGGTTGGGTCGGATTCTGTTGTGAGTGGTGAGAACTCGGTGCCCGCCGTTCGTTAGAATTGCACTTGCCCATAGACTTTCTATGAGCTTTTCCACGTCAGGTTCCTGTAAATTAGAGATCCAAAAAGAACGGCCCTCTCTACAGGGCATCTGGGACCTGTGTGAACAGGGCAAGCAACTGTGTATCTCCTTAACCAACCAGATTGAAGCATGTTAATAAATCACACAGAGACTGAACCAGGAAGTGTAAGTTGGAATAGTGAATTCAATGTCAAATCAGCAAAATAAAGAGAGGGTAAGAAAGATTGATTTAAGAGATGGAGATAAAAGAGACAGAAAGAAAAAGTAAAAAAAGAAAAATGTATTTTTTTAAAATGTAAGGAATCGTACAACACCAGGTTATAGTCCAACAAATTTATTTTAAAATCACAAGTTTTCGGAGATTCTGACGAAGGGGATAATCTCCGAAAGCTTGTGATTTTAAAATAAATTTGTTGAACTATAACCTGGTGTTGTAAGATTCCTTACATTTGTCCACCCCAGTCCACCACCGGCATCTCCACATCATGGCTTTTTTTAAAATGTCCAACAACAATTAAAATCTGAAGGAATGAGACTCTACACGTGCTAAAGTTAATTTTTAGTGCCAGCGAGGTTGTTTAGCTGTCATTAAGACTTACCACGCCGTTAAAAGGGTGCTTACATCAGAATGGACAAGCCCTAACTTTTTCTGGTGAGATTAGTCCATATGTACGGCATCAGTGCAAGAACTTCACGCTGTTCTATTCATCTGAACGGGCAGCCAGCCGGTGAGATGCCATTCTCACAAAGCTTATGGAAGAGCAGGGCATTTCATTCAGCAACTTCCAGATTTCCGCGTTTAACTGCGCATGTGCAGCCGCCGGAAATTTGCACAGAAATAATTGTGAGCGCTGTTAACCTCGCCGTTATTTTCACAGCAAAATCCAACCCATTATGTTTTTTTTTCTTCATTTGTTAAAAATACCGCAAGCATTCACCAACAAACATACTGCCAATTCTGTAAATTCCCTAATAATCCCACAGTTTTTAAACATTTACTATTTCATTTCCCATGGTGTCACTCGGGGGGAAAAACAATTTTTTTTTAAATTTACTGAACCACCCATTTTGACATCTGGAATAAACCAAGGGGGAGATGAAACAACAGTTTGGAATTTCAATGTTGATATCTTCATTAATCCCATAATGCTTTCACTGTTGCCACAATAAAATAGGTTTGGAATAATGAATTTTGGCTGTGTTTTTCCCACATGGGGAGATTCTTCAACTCTAATTATCTTGTTCTAGAGTCTTCTCAAATTGCTCCGTCTGTGCTACGGTTGATAGCTCATCTTCTGACTCTTTTCCCATTAACTCTGAGTTCCCCAAGGCTCTGTCCTCGCACCCATTCTGTGTTTGCTTCATAACAAATACCTTCTCCACACATCACCCACTATACAGTCTTTTGCTCATTAATGAACACACAATCTCTTTTCCTCTCGCAGTGTAATAGCTGTTTCTACATCTTCATCTATTCAACTGACACAACGAAAATCTTGTTTTCTTTAATTTGTGAAAAATATAGGCCCTGAAATTATGCAACGGGATACTAGCAGATGCATATTAAATGAGTTAACACCTCCACTAAAATAGCAGAGTTAAGGATTTCAGATGAACACATTAGTGTGATTTCATGGTCACTTGTTTCTTCAAGTTCCTCACAAGCATAACCAACATCCACCACCTATTACCTTTGTTGGCTACATCATTAGCCCTTCTTCATCTATTGACATCTTGACCTCATTACCTCACCTGATTTCATGTGAGAATTCACAGATCTCCTCCATTGCTAAAACTACCTCCAAGAATCTTAGTTTCCTTTCACACCAAATGCTTCTTTCCTCCTTAACAGCTCTTGACTTTACATAAAGCCCAATGACATCAAAGACTTGAATACTGTTCCTATATCTAGGAAACTCTTCTAATGCACAAGTCCATCTTCTCATTGCACCTAGGTTCACGAGCTCTGTATCTTGCATTATATCTTGGTAACTCACATTACAAGAATAACTTTCATTCAGAGACTTAAGTACCCTTCCTCCATTTAAACAGGGAGGTACCAGCAGATCTCTTAAATCAGCTGTCTGATGCCACCTAGGAGATATCCCTCAAATGGTGAGGAAATTGCAGATGCATTAGTCATAATTTCCAACGCTCTCTAGATTCAGGAATTGGGCCTTTGGATTCAAAAACTGCAAATGCCAGTCTTCAGCCAATTCGATTCACTCCACGTGATATCAAGAAACAGTTGAGTGCATTGGACACAGCAAAAGCTATGGGACCTGTCAACATCTGGTCATGGCGCTGAAGACCTGTGCTCAAGAACTAGCGCCTCTAGCCAAGTTATTCCTGTACAGCTACAACACTGACATTTACCTGACAATGTGGAAAATTGCCCAGGTATGGCCTATCCATAAAAAGCAGGACATATTCAACCAATTCTAGCCAATTACCATCCCATAGGACTTCTCTCAATCATCAGCAAAGTGATGGAAGGAGTCATCAACAGTGCTATCAAGTGGCACCTACTCACCTATAACCTGCTCACTGATGCTCAGTTTGGGTTCCATCAGGACCCCTCGACTCCAGACCTCATTACAGCCTTGGTCCAAACATGGACAAAAGAGCTGAATTCCAGAGGTGAGTTGAGAGTGACTGCCTTTGACATCAAGGCAGAATTTGCCCAACTGTGGCACCAAGGAACCACAGAAGACACAGCAAAAACTCTCCAGTGGCTGGAGTCATACCAAGCACAAAGGAAGATGGTTGTGGTTGTTGGAGGTGAATCATCTCACCCCCAGGACATTGCTGCAGGAGTTTCTCAGGACACCATCCTGGGCCCAATTATATTCAGCTGCTTCATCAATGTCCTTGCCTCCATCATAAGGTCAGAAGTGATAATTGCACAGCTTTCAGCTTCATTCACAATCCTTCAGATAATGAAGCAGTTCATACCCGCATGCAGCAAGACCTGGACAACATCCAAACTTAGAATCATAGAAAGGTTACAGCATGGAAGGAGGACATTCGGCCCATCGAGACCGCGCCGGCTCTATGCAAGAGCAATCCAGCCAGTCCCACTCGCCCGCCCTTTTCCCGTAGCCCTGCAGATTTTTTCCTTTCAAGTACTTATCCAGTTCCCTTTTGAAGGCCATGATTGAATCTGCCTCCACCACCCCCTCGGGCAGTGCATTCCAGATCCTAACCACTCGCTGTGTAAAAAAGTCTTTCCTCACGTCACTTTTGTTTCTTTTGCCAATCAACTTAAATATGTCCTCTGGTCCTTGACCCTTCCGCCAATGGGAATTGTTTATCTCTATCTACTCTGTCTAGAGCCTTCATGATTTTGAATACCTCTATCAAATCTCCTCGCAACCGTCTCTGGTCCAAGGAGAACAATCCCAGCTTCTCCAGTCTATCCACATAACTAAAGTCCCTCATCCCTGGAATCATTCTAGTAAATCTCTTCTGCACCCTCCCTAGGGCCTTCACGCCTTCATCTGCCACGTGTCCGCCCATGCCACCAGCCTATCTATATCCTCTTGAAGTCTATCACTATCCTCCTCACTGTTTACTATCCTTTCAAGTTTTGTGTCATCTGCAAATTTGGAAATTGTGTCCTGTACACCCAAGTCCAAATCATTAATATATGTCAAGAAAAGCAGTGGTCCCAGCACTGACCCTGGGGAACACCACTGTACATCACCCTCCAGTCCGAAAAACAACCGTTCACCACTACTCTCTGTTTCCTGTCCCTTCGCCAAATCTGTATTCATGTTGCTACTGCCCCCTTTATTCCATGGGCCGCAATCTTGATGATAAGCCTACCATGCGGCACTTTATCAATCACCTTTTGAAAGTCCATGTGCACCGCATCAACTGCATTGCCCTCATCTACCCCCTCTGTTACCTCATCAAAAAACTCTATCAGGTTAGTTAAACACGATTTGCCTTTAACAAATTCGTGCTGGCTTTCCCTAATCAATCCACCCTCGTCCAAGTGACTGTTAATTCTGTCCCAGGTTATCGTTTCTAAAAGTTTCCCCACCACTGAGGTTAAACTGACTGGCCTATAGTTGCTGGGTTTATCCTTACACCCTTTTTTGAACAAGGGTGTAACATTTCCAATTCTCCAGTCCTCTGGCACCACCCCTGTATCTACAGATGTTTGGAAGATTATGTCCAGTACCTCCGCAATTTACACCCTTACTTCCCTCAGCAACCTAGGATACATCCCATCTGGACCGGGTGACCTTTCTACTTTAAGATAAGCTAGCCTTTCAACTTGGGCTGATAAGTTGCAAGTAACATTCACACCACACAAGTGCCAAGCAATGACCATCTCCAATCACCTCCCCATGACATTCAATGACATTACCATTGCCAAGTTGCCCACCATTAACATCGTGGTGGTCGGCATTGACCAGAAACTCAACTGGACCAGCCACAGAAATGCTGTGGCTACTATTCTGCAGCGAGTGACTCACCACCTGACTCCCCAAAGTCTTCCCACCATCTACAAGGCACAAGTCAGGAGTGTGATAGAATATTCTCCACCTGCCTGGATAGATGCAGCTGCGACAGCAATCAAGAAGCTCGACATCATCCAGGACAAAGTAGTCGCTTGATCGAGAGCCCATCCACCACCTTAAATATCCACTCCCTCCACAACCGGTGCACCGTGGCTGCAGTGTATACAAGCTACAGGATGCACTGCAGCAGCTCGCCAAGGCTTCTTTGACAGCACCTCCCAAACCCATGACCTCTACCACCTAGAAGGACATGTTCAGCAGGCGCATGGGAACACCATCACCTCCAAATTCCCCTCCAAGTCACACATCACCTTGACTTATATCACCGTTCCTTCATCATCACTGGGTCAAAATCCTGGAACTCCCTACCTAACAGCACTGTGGGAGAACCTTCACCACACAGACTGCAGTGTTTCAAGTAGGCAGCTCACTACCACCTTCTCAAGGGCAATTAGGGATGGGCAATAAATGCTGGCCTTGCCAGCGACGCCCACATCCCAAGAATGATTTTTTTTTCAAATGTCCCTCCATTATTTAGGAAGGGAGGGATGGAGAAACCAGGTAATTACAAACCCGTCAGTTTAACATCAGTTGTGGGGAAGTTTCTTGAATCCCATCATCAGACAGAGGTCTCGACTTTAACTCCTCCTCCCCACCTCCAAAAAAAAGGCTAATGGAATGTTGGCATTTATCTCAAAGGGACTGGAATAAGAAGGGAAGGAAGTTATGCTCCCGTTGTACAGAGCCTTGGTCAGACCTCTTCTGGAGGACTGTGTTCAGTTTTGGGCACTGACCCTCAGGAAAGATATATTGATCTTGGAGGGGGTGCAACACAGATTCACCAGATTGAAAGCAGGCCTTAAAGGGTTAGATTATGAGACCAGATTGCATAAACTTGGTCAGAACTCAAAAGACTCCAACATTTTTGTTCTCTCAAGACACAAGAAGGGCAGTTTAATTTAATAAAGAGAATATCCGCTGAGTGATTCCTTATACTGTACAGCTGGAGAGTATATTGAAAACACACCCCTTTGCTGTATTTCTCTTTTAAAGTTACACTCTATAAATCAGAACAAAACATTATGCTAATATGGACAATACAGAGTATATGGCATACACTTGTAGATTACACACATCTTGGGGAAATGATCCTTAAAACCTTGTGCTACTCACTGTAAGTGATATCTATAAACTTACAGTACCTTGTGTCTTTTAGATATAGTAACTTTATTTAAGTAGTAACATGTATTGCATTACAATATTATAAACAAGAACCACCACAATATTAAACAAAATGGAAATTCAGCTAGTATCAACATCTCCTTGTCAGATGAACACTTTACTTGTATGCACCATTTCATCTAGTTGTTTGATGGAATGCTCACAAAAGTCACTTGACCTCAAGTGACAGACAGTTCTGAGAATTCAACACTCACTTTTTGGTTTGGAGTCAGATTCTCAACTGTCAGTTAAGTATTAGGTGCAAGGAAGTGGCTAACCCCTGATATTCAGGAATGATTGCAATCTCTTGTGACTCTCTTCCCCCAGCTAAGAAATGATTTATAGGTGGACAATAAAAATGAAATGAAAACAGTTGAAGAGAACAAAAAGTGTTGGAGACAATTGGGTTCTGATTCAAAGAGGCTGTCTGCAAGGGCATGAACCTAAAGGGGAGGAAAAGTACTGAGAAGATTTCCTTCAAGTTGTGGAAGTTGTTCTGAGAATTTGATTTGGTTCTCTACTGTTGTCGGGATTTTCAATTTCCTATGGAGCTAGGAATCTGAGGGTAGAGTAAAGGCTGCCAATAGGACCTGTAAATTCCAGTTAGAGACTTTAACTCTCAGACGGGATGCATGGGTTGCCCGCCCAAAAGTCTCCTTGGGAGGCCCAGCTGATATTAACGGCCAAGCCTTGTTTACATCCGGCCGGCCAGTTGTCCACCCAAAATGGGCGTAAAGAGGGTAGTTGGCCGACTGCCCACAAGCAAAGATTGGCCCACCCGCCCGCCAGCACGCAAGTAAATCATGAGGGGGGATCGGCAGGGTCTCTCCTAGGTGGGAAGGAGGGAGCCCAGGCAGCAGAGGCCCAGGTTTTCTTTGTGGGGCCTGGAACTTACTGTTTAGGACCTTCACCTCTTCCCTGACAGGTTTTACTGAGTGGAGCACCCACGACGGACACCCCACTCACTGAGTATGCTGTTAAAATGCCATCGGGGGCTGCGTATGGCATAGGATCCCGATTAGCATATATTAATGAGACTCCCGCCTGAGTCAGACGGAAACTTCAGTCGCCAGTAAACACAACCGGATTAAACCTGCTGTGGGACGGGAATGAAGCAACAAACAGGCCACTCAATTTTAACTAACTTTTACCAGTTTAAACCTGATTACACTAGTTATTACCGAATATCTTAAGTTGTACTTGCTTGGGGATGGCTGTTTGTTCCTATCAGTGAATGTTGTTGAAATGAATTTGCTGTAATGAGTTTCCAGGGCACCAAGCAACCGGAAGTATCTCCTTGGCGACACAAGGCAACCACAGCAGCAAATAATAACAAACAACCATCTACTGCTCGGTATGGGGTGAGATTGTTGTAAAGTGTCGCACAAAGACGGGAGCTTGACTTCCAGAATGGGGAGAGTGTGGGTGGGTTGGTGATAACAGACATTAGGGTAGATTTTCACTTTGTGCGCTGGTGTCAAACGAGTGATAGTGAATCGACATCTCTCCTGATTTTTATTTCCATTGACTTCACCCGTTTTGCACTATCGCACAAAGTCAAAATCTACCCCATCATCTCCAATGAGCACAAAATTAGCCATTAGGCACACTAATTAAAACCAGCTGGAAACTCAAATTTTTAAATTGTTAAATGGATTTTAAATGTAACTAATTTTTAAGTGGGGGAAGAGAACTGTTCAGCACATAAGGTTGCTGTTACCTTTGCTAAGTCCAAAAACTCAATGGCAGAATCTCAATACATTTCAAAATGCTGGAAAATGCACCCAAAAAATTGTCAAAAATCAAAAATTGCCTTGGGGCCCCTAGTAAAACCCACCATAACACAGAAAAACTACATAAAAGCATAATATATTGTGATACCATTTGCTTTATTATTAATGCAGCATGATAATGATTTTACGGGCTTATTTCTTCATGAATTTTATGACATGTTTGTGTTTTAATGGAAAGATGGTGGTCTGTGCTGAGGGGCTTGGAATGTTCTTGGTACCCAGGGCCCCAAGAATTAGTAATCGGTCTCTGATCATGAGACCGTACTGGTGGCAGGCTTATATTAAAACTGATCAAGAGGTGATGATGATTAATATTATGGCTTAAAAATATCATAAATGTGATATAACAGATGACTGTTAAGTGAACTTAAGTCAGTTGTACAATCTCAGAGGTAAGTTGACGTATTTTAATCAAATTTATTTTATCCCGATTTAGTATATTTTGTTTTCCAACTCCTTACCTTCTCCTCACCGCATCCCAACTAACAGAGTGGAGGAACAACCTGCTCTCCATCTTCTGCTAATACCATTATTCAGTCCACTTGATGGTGATTGGTCGCAGTGCTGTGGGTTGATTCTCCCTCCATTTCTCCTACTCTTGCCTCCTCAGTGACATTTGCATTTTGCTCTCAATGTTTATAAGGCCACCTAAACCCGTCAATTGGATTAATTGTCTTGCAGTTCACTGACAGTTCGCCAGTATCTTCCGTGTATACAATTTAATTTCATAATAATATTATAAGATTACTCCTAACACCATATTTGAACAATATTTGTACATTCTACACAATTAAAAAAATACATTATTGGTGGGATTGCTTCATTAGATCGTTCTACTTGTGACAACTAATAACTCACGTGCTTTAACATATAAGTGTGTATATGCCCCTAAGGTAAGAAACACATGCTTAGAACTGGCAAAATGCATCACACATATGGCTGGCAGATTCAAGAGTCAATCGCTGGCTGGTATTTAAACCAGTGATCACAGTAGTGAGGAGCCAAGTGCCGTCATGGCTTGTCTACCTCAGTGGAATAACTATCGATTCTGTCCTGACCTACTTTTGTGTGTACTTCTATTGGTGTTTCTTTTTGGCTGAGGCTAGCACAAAAGTTTGCTGCATAGTCTGTACAGCAATGCTCATATCAAATATCCCTCTCACATTCTTTGCAAAAATATTGTTGCATGGTTACCATAGCAAACGCACTCCAACAGCTGGATTGATTTATTTCCACTTCCAACTTGCTGTGGAATGCTTGTTGCTGCTGCTGCAAAAAAGAGGATTATTTTAGCAACATCTCTGTTTTGTATTGTGTGAGAGAATGTTGTACTTAGCATGTTATATAATATCATTTTTATTTTAGTAAATAATAGCCTTGTGAACAATCTGACAAGGAAAAACAATAATTTATCAAAAAATATTTTCTCTAAATTGTTATTGTAGATGCAGGTCAATATTATTTTTGTTTATATTATACCAGAAATAATATTAATGCTTGTAGATCAGGAAGTTCAGTGGCAAGAATAGTAAGGAATAGTAGCATGGTGGTTAGAATGACTGAAAACATTAAACGTTTTGGTGAGAAACTATCTGAATTTGAATGTGTCATGATGTTTACAGAAACCTTTAGGCTAAAGGATCAGTCAAGTGGACTAGAGTGTAAATGGCTGCTGTCCCTGTGTTCTGTAATTAAATATCTCGGTAAAATGAGTTAAAACTGACACCCATATATATTTCACACAAATTCAAACTAAGACGTCATTGACTAGTGGATTATAGGCAACACTGTGCTGTGAGCATGAGCCCATTATGGACCAGCTTGATATGATTTCCCTTCACAGTTAGCAATGAAAAGTGAGCTTCTTCCCCAAACCTTAACCAAGTCCCAAAATAGTAAAATTTGCCAAAAATGTAAATCTGCTGAATTAAAAGTAGTTCAATTACTCATCCAGTTGACAGTGGGACCTGATTTCTTTTTACGTTTGGGCTAATATACATTTGAGCCAGAAGTAGCAATGCAAATCTCAGTGAGAAGGAGAACAAATCAATCCACAGCACTGCTACAAAGCACAATGAGGTGGATTGAGAAGTGGCATTAGTGGAAGATGGAAAGCAGGGTGTTCCTGCACTCTGTTAGTTGGGGTGTACCGTATGATGAGAACCCAAGGTGTTGGAAAACAAAATATTCAAAATTGGGATAAAATAAATTTGATTAAAATACCATTTTCCACCTGA
>NW_027138867.1:2500-31957 GCF_035084215.1 Heptranchias perlo | reverse complement strand
TAGTACGGAGGGAGCGCTGGATACATGCGTTAAACTTTACTCTGTATCTAACCCTGTACCTGACCCTGGGAGTGTTGATGGGACAGTGTAGAGGGAGCTTTACTCTGTATCTAACCCTGTACCTGACCCTGGGAGGTGTTTGATGAGACAGTGTAGAGGGAGCTTTACTCTGTATCTAACCCTGTACCTGACCCTGGGAGTGTTTGATGAGACAGTGTAGAGGGAGCTTTACTCTGTATCTAACCCTGTACCTGCCCTGGGAGTGTTTGACGAGGACAGTGTAGAGGGAGCTTTACTCTGTATCTAACCCTGTACCTGCCCCTGGGAGTGTTTGATGGGACAGTGTAGAGGGAGCTTTGCTCTGTATCGAACCCTGTACCTGACCCTGGGAGTGTTTGATGGGACAGTGTAGAGGGAGCTTTACTCTGTATCTAACCCTGTACCTGCCCTGGGAGTGTTTGATGGAGACAGTGTAGAGGGAGCTTTACTCTGTATCTAACCCTGTACCTGCCCTGGGAGTGTTTGATGGGACAGTGTAGAGGGAGCTTTACTCTGTATCTAACCCTGTACCTGCCCTGGGAGTGTTTGATGGGACAGTGTAGAGGGAGCTTTACTCTGTATCTAACCCTGTACCTGACCCTGGGAGTGTTTGATGGGACAGTGTAGAGGGAGCTTTACTCTGTATCTAACCCTGTACCTGCCCTGGGAGTGTTTGATGGGACAGTGTAGAGGGAGCTTTACTCTGTATCTAACCCTGTACCTGACCCTGGGAGTGTTTGATGGGACAGTGTAGAGGGAGCTTTACTCTGTATCTAACCCTGTACCTGCCCTGGGAGTGTTTGATGGGACAGTGTAGAGGGAGCTTTA
Source organism: Heptranchias perlo (assembly GCF_035084215.1). Classification (NCBI taxonomy): domain Eukaryota; kingdom Metazoa; phylum Chordata; class Chondrichthyes; order Hexanchiformes; family Hexanchidae; genus Heptranchias; species Heptranchias perlo. The sequence continues at coordinate 31,090 of NW_027138867.1, read as the reverse complement.
CTCTGTATCTAACCCTGTACCTGCCCTGGGAGTGTTTGATGGGACAGTGTAGAGTGAGCTTTACTCTGTATCTAACCCTGTACCTGACCCTGGGAGTGTTTGATGGGACAGTGTAGAGGGAGCTTTACTCTGTATCTAACCCTGTACCTGCCCTGGGAGTGTTTGATGGGACGGTGTAGAGGGAGCTTTACTCTGTATCTAACCCTGTACCTGACCCTGGGAGTGTTTGATGGGACAGTGTAGAGGGAGCTTTACTCTGTATCTAACCCTGTACCTGCCCTGGGAGTGTTTGATGGGACAGTGTAGAGGGAGCTTTACTCTGTATCTAACCCTGTACCTGCCCTGGGAGTGTTTGATGGACAGTGTAGAGGGAGCTTTACTCTGTATCTAACCCTGTACCTGACCCTGGGAGTGTTTGATGGGACAGTGTAGAGGGAGCTTTACTCTGTATCTAACCCTGTACCTGCCCTGGGAGTGTTTGATGGGACAGTGTAGAGGGAGCTTTACTCTGTATCTAACCCTGTACCTGCCCTGGGAGTGTTTGATGGGACAGTGTAGAGGGAGCTTTACTCTGTATCTAACCCTGTACCTGCCCTGGGAGTGTTTGATGGGACAGTGTAGAGGGAGCTTTACTCTGTATCTAACCCTGTACCTACCCTGGGAGTGTTTGATGAGACAGTGTAGAGGGAGCTTTACTCTGTATCTAACCCTGTACCTGCCCTGGGAGTGTTTGATGGGACAGTGTGGAGGGAGCGTCACTCTGTATCTAACCTTCTCCCTTTCCCGGGGAGTGTGATGGGGTCTCTCTTCGTTCTGTACCCCTGATGACCCTCTCCCTTGTGTTGTAGGCGTGTTGTTCAGTATCGAGGTGACCTGTACTTACTTTGCTGTCCGTAATTACTGGCGAGGATTCCTGGCTGGGACTTTCAGTGCGTTCATTTTCCGAGTGATGTCTGTCCTGACGAAAGAAGCAGGTAACACCTGACCAACCAGCGGGCAGGTGACCCTCGACCCTGTTATTAATGACCCTTCGACCCTCGACCCTGTTATTAATGACCCTTGGATCCTCGGCCCTGTTATTAATGACCCTTTGACTCTCGACACTGTTATTAATGACCCTTTGACCCTCGGTCCTGTTATCAATTACCCTTTGACCCTCGGCCCTGTTATTAATTCCCTTTGACCCTCGACCCTGTTATTAATGACCCATTGACCCTCGACCCTGTTATTAATGACCCATTGACCCTCGACCCTGTTATTAATGAACCATTGACCCTCGACCCTGTTATTAATGATCCTTTGGCCTCCGACCCTGTTTTTGATGACCCTTTGACCCCCAGTCCTGTTATTAATTACCCTTTGACATCCGACCCTGTTATTAATGACCCTTTGACCCGCGGCCCTGTTATTAATGACCCTTTGACCTGCGGCCATGTTATTAATGACCCTTTGACCCTCGGTCCTATTATAATGACCCTTTGACATCTGACCCTGTTATTAATGAACCTTTGACCCCCGACCGTGTTATTGATGACCCTTTGACCCTCGATCCTGTTATTAATGACCTTTTGACCCGCGGCCCTGTTATTAATGACCCTTTGACCCGCGGCCCTGTTATTAATGACCCTTTGACCCTCGGTCCTATTATAATGACCCTTTGACATCTGACCCTGTTATTAATGAACCTTTGACCCCCGACCGTGTTATTAATGACCCTTTGACCCACGGTCCTGTTATTAATGACCCTTTGACCCTCGATCCTGTTATTAATGACCCTTTGACCTCCGATCCTGTTATTAATGAACCTTTGACCTCCGGTCCTGTTATTAATGACCCTTTGATCCCCGACCCTGTTATTAATGACCCTTTGACCCTCGGCCCTGTTATTAATGACCCTTTGACCCTCGGCCCTGTTATTAATGACCCTTTGACCCTTGGCCCTGTTATTAATGACCCTTTGATCCCCGACCCTGTTATTAATGACCCTTTGATCCCCGACCCTGTTATTAATGACCCTTTGACCCTCGGCCCTGTTATTAATGACCCTTTGACCCTCGGCCCTGTTATTAATGACCCTTTGACCCTCGGCCCTGTTATTAATGACCCTTTGACCCCTGACCCTGTTATTAATGACCCTTTGACATTAGTTTGTTTAACTTCCTGTCTCTCTCCTTCCCTCAGTCACCATCACTGCCCTCTTCAAAACTAATTTCCATGTGGATTTCCCCTTCGACCTGCAGGAGCTCCCGGCGTTCGCTATCATCGGGTTAGTGTCGGAGTCAGGGACACTGACCGGGACACTGGGCACTGGGCACTGGGCACTGACCGGGACACTGGGCACTGGGCACTGGGCACTGGGCACTGGACACTGACCGGGACACTGGGCACTGGACACTGACTGGGACACTGACCGGGACACTGGACACTGGACACTGGGCACTGGGCACTGACCGGGACACTGAGCACTGGGCACTGACCGGGACACTGGACACTGGGCACTGACCGGGACACTGGACACTGGGCACTGACCGGGACACTGGGCACTGGGCACTGACCGGGACACTGGGCACTGGACACTGACCGGGACACTGACGGCGACACTGGACACTGGGCACTGGGCACTGACCGGGACACTGGGCACTGGGCACTGACCGGGACACTGGACACTGGGCACTGACCGGGACACTGGACACTGGGCACTGACCGGGACACTGGGCACTGACCGGGACACTGGGCACTGGGCACTGACCGGGACACTGGGCACTGGACACTGGGCACTGACTGGGACACTGGACACTGACAGGGACACTGGACACTGACAGGGACACTGGGCACTGGACACTGGGCACTGACTGGGACACTGGACACTGACTGGGACACTGGACACTGACCGGGACACTGGGGACTGGACACTGGGCACTGACTGGGACACTGGACACTGACTGGGACACTGGACACTGGGCACTGAACGGGACACTGACGGGGACACTGACGGGGACACTGACCGGGACACTGACCGGGACACTGACCGGGACACTGACCGGGACACTGACGGGGACACTGACGGGGACACTGACCGGGACACTGAGCGGGACACTGAGCGGGACACTGACGGGGACACTGACGGGGACACTGACCGGGACACTGACCGGGACACTGACGGGGACACTGACGGGGACACTGACCGGGACACTGACCGGGACACTGACGGGGACACTGACCGGGACACTGACCGGGACACTGACGGGGACACTGACGGGGACACTGACGGGGACACTGACGGGGACACTGACCGGGACACTGACGGGGACACTGACGGGGACACTGACCGGGACACTGACGGGGACACTGGACACTGACCGGGACACTGACCGGGACACTGACCGGGACACTGACCGGGACACTGACGGGGACACTGACGGGGACACTGACGGGGACACTGACCGGGACACTGACGGGGACACTGACCGGGACACTGAAAGGGGACACTGACCGGGACACTGACCGGGAAACTGACGGGGACACTGACGGGGACACTGACCGGGACACTGACGGGGACACTGACCGGGACACTGACGGGGACACTGACCGGGAGACTGACCGGGACACTGACCGGGACACTGACCGGGACACTGACGGGGACACTGACCGGGACACTGACCGGGACACTGACCGGGACACTGACGGGGACACTGACGGGGACACTGACCGGGACACTGACCGGGACACTGACCGGGACACTGACGGGGACACTGACGGGGATACTGACGGGGACACTGACCGGGACACTGACGGGGACACTGACGGGGACACTGACCGGGACACTGACGGGGACACTGACCGGGACACTGACGGGGACACTGACCGGGACACTGACCGGGACACTGACCGGGACACTGACGGGGACACTGACCGGGACACTGACCGGGACACTGACCGGGACACTGACCGGGACACTGACCGGGACACTGACGGGGACACTGACCGGGACACTGACCGGGACACTGACGGGACACTGACCGGGACACTGACGGGGACACTGACCGGGACACTGACCGGGACACTGACCGGGACACTGACCGGGACACTGACCGGGACACTGACGGGGACACTGACCGGGGACACTGACCGGGGACACTGACCGGGGACACTGACCGGGACACTGACGGGGACACTGACGGGGACACTGACCGGGACACTGACCGGGATACTGACGGGGACACTGACGGGGACACTGACCGGGACACTGACGGGGACACTGACCGGGACACTGACGGGGACACTGACCCGGACACTGACCGGGACACTGACCGGGACACTGACCGGGACACTGACCGGGACACTGACCGGGGACACTGACCGGGGACACTGACCGGGACACTGACCGGGGACACTGACGGGGACACTGACCGGGGACACTGACCGGGGACACTGACCGGGGACACTGACCGGGACACTGACCGGGGACACTGACGGGGACACTGACGGGGACACTGACCGGGACACTGACCGGGGACACTGACCGGGACACTGACGGGGACACTGACCGGGGACACTGACGGGGACACTGACGGGGACACTGACCGGGACACTGACGGGGACACTGACGGGGACACTGACGGGGACACTGACCGGGACACTGACGGGGACACTGACGGGGACACTGAGCGGGACACTGACGGGGACACTGACCGGGGACACTGACGGGGACACTGACGGGGACACTGACGGGGACACTGACCGGGACACTGACGGGGACACTGACGGGGACACTGACCCGGACACTGACCGGGACACTGACCGGGACACTGACCGGGACACTGACCGGGACACTGACCGGGACACTGACCGGGGACACTGACGGGGACACTGACCGGGGACACTGACCGGGGACACTGACCGGGACACTGACCGGGGACACTGACGGGGACACTGACGGGGACACTGACCGGGACACTGACCGGGGACACTGACCGGGACACTGACGGGGACACTGACCGGGGACACTGACCGGGGACACTGACCGGGACACTGACGGGGACACTGACGGGGACACTGACGGGGACACTGACCGGGACACTGACGGGGACACTGACGGGGACACTGACCGGGACACTGACCGGGGACACTGACCGGGGACACTGACCGGGACACTGACGGGGACACTGACGGGGACACTGACCGGGACACTGACCGGGGACACTGACCGGGACACTGACCGGGACACTGACGGGGACACTGACGGGGACACTGACCGGGACACTGACGGGGACACTGACCGGGACACTGACCGGGACACTGACGGGGACACTGACCGGGACACTGACCGGGACACTGACCGGGGACACTGACCGGGACACTGACGGGGACACTGACGGGGACACTGACCGGGACACTGACCGGGACACTGACCGGGACACTGACGGGGACACTGACCGGGACACTGACCGGGGACACTGACCGGGACACTGACCGGGACACTGACCGGGACCGGTGGGGGTGGGGGAGATCGATGAGTTTGGAATTGATTGAGTTTCTCCTCGGTGATTCCCAGGATTGCCTGCGGTTTCTTTGGAGCATTCTTCGTCTATCTGAACCGGCAATTTGTACTTTTTATGCGGAGACAGAGTCTGTTAACACGGATCCTGATGAAACAGTGAGTACTGAGGGAGGGTCAGTACTGAGGGAGGGTCAGTACTGAGGGAGGGTCAGTACTGAGGGAGGGTCAGTACTGAGGGAGGGTCAGTACTGAGGGAGGGTCAGTACTGAGGGAGTGCCGCACTGTCGGAGGGTCGGTACTGAGGGAGGGCCGCACTGTCGGAGGGTCAGTACTGAGGGAGGGCCGCACTGTCGGAGGGTCAGTACTGAGGGAGGGCCGCACTGTCGGAGGGTCGGTACTGAGGGAGCTCCGCACTGTCGGAGGGTCAGTACTGAGGGAGCGCCGCACTGTCGGAGGGTCAGTACTGAGGGAGGGCCGCACTGTCGGAGGGTCAGTACTGAGGGAGGGCCGCACTGTCGGAGGGTCGGTACTGAGGGAGCGCTGCACTGTCGGAGGGTCAGTACTGAGGGAGGGCCGCACTGTCGGAGGGTCAGTACTGAGGGAGGGCCGCACTGTCGGAGGGTCAGTACTGAGGGAGGGCCGCACTGTCGGAGGGTCAGTACTGAGGGAGGGCCGCACTGTCGGAGGGTCAGTACTGAGGGAGGGCCGCACTGTCGGAGGGTCAGTACTGAGGGAGGGCCTCGCACTGTCGGAGGGTCGGTACTGAGGGAGCGCCGCACTGTCGGAGGGTCGGTACTGAGGGAGCGCCGCACTGTCGGAGGGTCAGTACTGAGGGAGCGCCTGCACTGTCGGAGGGTCGGTACTGAGGGAGCGCCGCACTGTCGGAGGGTCAGTACTGAGGAGCGCCGCACTGTCGGAGGGTCAGTACTGAGGGAGCGCCGCACTGTCGGAGGGTCGGTACTGAGGGAGGCGCCGCACTGTCGGAGGGTCAGTACTGAGGGAGCGCCGCACTGTCGGAGGGTCAGTACTGAGGGAGCGCCGCACTGTCGGAGGGTCAGTACTGAGGGAGCGCCGCACTGTCGGAGGGTCAGTACTGAGGGAGCGCCGCACTGTCGGAGGGTCAGTACTGAGGGAGCGCCGCACTGTCGGAGGGTCAGTACTGAGGGAGGGCCGCACTGTCGGAGGGTCAGTACTGAGGGAGCGCCGCACTGTCGGAGGGTCGTGCTGAGGGAGCGCCGCACTGTCAGAGGGTCAGTACCGAGGGAGCTCCGCACTGTCGGAGGGTCAGTACTGAGGGAGGGCGCGCACTGTCGGAGGGTCGGTACTGAGGGAGGGCCCGCACTGTCGGAGGGTCGGTACTGAGGAGGGCCGCACTGTCGGAGGGTCAGTACCGAGGGAGCTCCGCACTGTCGGAGGGTCAGTACTGAGGGAGGGCCGCACTGTCGGAGGGTTGGTACTGAGGGAGGGCCGCACTGTCGGAGGGTCAGTCCCTGAGGGAGCGCCGCACTGTCGGAGGGTCAGTACTGAGGGAGTTCAGCACTGTCGGAGGGTCAGTACTGAGGGAGTGCCGCACTGTCGGAGGGTCAGTACTGAGGGAGTGCCGCACTGTCGGAGGGTCAGTACTGAGGGAGCGCCGCACTGTCGGAGGGTCAGTACTGAGGGAGGGCTGCACTGTCGGAGGGTCAGTACTGAGGGAGCACCGCACTGTCGGAGGGTCAGTACTGAGGGAGCGCCGCACTGTCGGAGGGTCAGTACTGAGGGAGCGCCGCACTGTCGGAGGGTCAGTACTGAGGGAGCGCCGCACTGTCAGAGGGTCAGTACTGAGGGAGGGCTGCACTGTCAGAGGGTCGGTACTGAGGGAGCGCCGCACTGTCGGAGGGTCAGTACTGAGGGAGGGCCGCACTGTCGGAGGGTCAGTACTGAGGGAGCGCCGCACTGTCGGAGGGTCAGTACTGTGGGAGCGCCGCACTGTCGGAGGGTCAGTACTGAGGGAGCGCCGCACTGTCGGAGGGTCAGTACTGAGGGAGCGCCGCACTGTCGGAGGGTCAGTACTGAGGGAGCGCCGCACTGTCGGAGGGTCAGTACTGAGGGAGCGCCGCACTGTCGGAGGGTCAGTACTGAGGGAGTGCTGCACTGTCGGAGGGTCAGTACTGAGGGAGGGCCGCACTGTCGGAGGGTCAGTACTGAGGGAGGGCCGCACTGTCGGAGGGTCCGTACTGAGGGAGCGCCGCACTGTCGGAGGGTCAGTACTGAGGGAGCGCCGCACTGTCGGAGGGTCAGTACTGAGGGAGCGCCGCACTGTCGGAGGGTCCGTACTGAGGGAGCGCCGCACTGTCGGAGGGTCGGGACTGAGGAGGGCCGCACTGTCGGAGGGTCAGTACTGAGGGAGTGCCGCACTGTCGGAGGGTCAGTACTGAGGGAGCGCCGCACTGTCGGAGGGTCAGTACTGAGGGAGCGCCGCACTGTCGGAGGGTCGTTACTGAGGGAGGGCTGCACTGTCGGAGGGTCAGTACTGAGGGAGCGCCGCACTGTCGGAGGGTCAGTACTGAGGGAGCGCCGCACTGTCGGAGGGTCAGTACTGAGGGAGTGCCGCACTGTCGGAGGGTCGGTACTGAGGGAGCGCCGCACTGTCGGAGGGTCAGTACTGAGGGAGTGCCGCACTGTCGGAGGGTCAGTACTGAGGGAGGGACGCACTGTCGGAGGGTCAGTACTGAGGGAGCGCCGCACTGTCGGAGGGTCAGTACTGAGGGAGCGCCGCACTGTCGGAGGGTCAGTACTGAGGGAGGGCTGCACTGTCGGAGGGTCAGTACTGAGGGAGCACCGCACTGTCGGAGGGTCAGTACTGAGGGAGCGCCGCACTGTCGGAGGGTCAGTACTGAGGGAGCGCCGCACTGTCGGAGGGTCAGTACTGAGGGAGCGCCGCACTGTCAGAGGGTCAGTACTGAGGGAGGGCTGCACTGTCAGAGGGTCGGTACTGAGGGAGCGCCGCACTGTCGGGAGGGTCAGTACTGAGGGAGGGCCGCACTGTCGGAGGGTCAGTACTGAGGGAGGGCCGCACTGTCGGAGGGTCAGTACTGAGGGAGGACGCACTGTCGGAGGGTCAGTACTGAGGGAGCGCCGCACTGTCGGAGGGTCAGTACTGAGGGAGCGCCGCACTGTCGGAGGGTCCGTACTGAGGGAGCGCCGCACTGTCGGAGGGTCAGTACTGAGGGAGCGCCGCACTGTCGGAGGGTCCGTACTGAGGGAGCGCCGCACTGTCGGAGGGTCGGGACTGAGGGAGCGCCGCACTGTCGGAGGGTCAGTACTGAGGGAGCGCCGCACTGTCGGAGGGTCAGTACTGTGGGAGCGCCGCACTGTCGGAGGGTCAGTACTGAGGGAGCGCCGCACTGTCGGAGGGTCAGTACTGAGGGAGCGCCGCACTGTCGGAGGGTCAGTACTGAGGGAGCGCCGCACTGTCGGAGGGTCAGTACTGAGGGAGCGCCGCACTGTCGGAGGGTCAGTACTGAGGGAGTGCTGCACTGTCGGTAGGGTCAGTACTGAGGAGGGGCCGCACTGTCGGAGGGTCAGTACTGAGGGAGGGCCGCACTGTCGGAGGGTCCGTACTGAGGGAGCGCCGCACTGTCGGAGGGTCAGTACTGAGGGAGCGCCGCACTGTCGGAGGGTCAGTACTGAGGGAGCGCCGCACTGTGCGAGGGTCGTACTGAGGGAGCGCCGCACTGTCGGAGGGTCGGGACTGAGGGAGGGCCGCAGCTGTCGAGGGTCAGTACTGAGGGGAGTGCCGCACTGTCGGAGGGTCAGTACTGAGGGAGGCGCCGCACTGTCGGAGGGTCAGTACTGAGAGCGCCGCACTGTCGGAGGGTCGTTACTGAGGGAGGGCTGCACTGTCGGAGGGTCAGTACTGAGGGAGCGCCGCACTGTCGGAGGGTCAGTACTGAGGAGCGCCGCACTGTCGGAGGGTCAGTACTGAGGGAGTGCCGCACTGTCGGAGGGTCGGTATATGAGGGAGCGCCGCACTGTCGGAGGGTCAGTACTGAGGGAGTGCCGCACTGTCGGAGGGTCAGTACTGAGGGAGGGACGCACTGTCGGAGGGTCAGTACTGAGGGAGCGCCGCACTGTCGGAGGGTCAGTACTGAGGGAGCGCCGCACTGTCGGAGGGTCAGTACTGAGGGAGCGCCGCACTGTCGGAGGGTCGGTACTGAGGGAGTGCCGCACTGTCGGAGGGTCAGTATGACGAGGGAGCGCCGCACTGTCGGAGGGTCGGTTACTGAGGGAGGGCCGCACTGTCGGAGGGTCAGTACTGAGGGAGTGCCGCACTGTCGGAGGGTCGTACTGAGGAGGGCCGCACTGTCGGAGGGTCGGTGCTGAGGGAGTGCGCACTGTCGGAGGGGCCGTCTTTCAGTTGAGACGTAAACCGAGGGCCCCGTCTGCCCCTCTCGGGCGGGTGTAAAAGATCCCACGGCCACTATTGAAGAAGAGCAGGGGGAGTTCTCCCCGGGTCCTGGGCCCCGATATTTATCACTCGACCAACACCACGGACAAAATGGTCAGGCCGTGATCCCATCGACTGTGCCTGGGATCTTGCTGTGCACAAATGTCTGCGCACTGAAGCTGCCAGTCCTTCATTTTGCCGTGAGGCTGAGGGGACTGAGAGACACAGTCAGTGTACAGATATCTCCTGAGAGAGAGGGGACGAGAGACACCAGTCAGTGTACAGATATCTCCCTGAGAGAGAGGGGACTGAGAGACACAGTCAGTGTACAGATATCTCCTGAGAGAGAGGGGACTGAGAGACACCAGTCAGTGTACAGATATCTCCCTGAGAGAGAGGGACTGAGAGACACCAGTCAGTGTACAGATATCTCCCTGAGAGAGAGGGACTGAGAGACACCAGTCAGTGTACAGATATCTCCCTGAGAGAGAGGGGACTGAGAGACACCAGTCAGTGTACAGATATCTCCCTCGAGAGAGAGGGACTGAGAGACACAGTCAGTGTACAGATATCTCCCTGAGAGAGAGGGGACTGAGAGACACCAGTCAGTGTACAGATATCTCCCTGAGAGAGAGGGGACTGAGAGACACCAGTCAGTGTACAGATATCTCCCTGAGAGAGAGGGACTGAGAGACACCAGTCAGTGTACAGATATCTCCCTGAGAGAGAGGGACTGAGAGACACCAGTCAGTGTACAGATATCTCCCTGAGAGAGAGGGACTGAGAGACACCAGTCAGTGTACAGATATCTCCCTGAGAGAGAGGGACTGAGAGACACCAGTCAGTGTACAGATATCTCCCTGAGAGAGAGGGACTGAGAGACACCAGTCAGTGTACAGATATCTCCCTGAGAGAGAGAGGGACTGAGAGACACAGTCAGTGTACAGATATCTCCCTGAGAGAGAGGGACTGAGAGACACCAGTCAGTGTACAGATATCTCCCTGAGAGAGAGGGGACTGAGAGACACCAGTCAGTGTACAGATATCTCCTGAGAGAGAGGGACTGAGAGACACCAGTCAGTGTACAGATATCTCCCTGAGAGAGAGGGGACTGAGAGACACCAGTCAGTGTACAGATATCACCCTGAGAGAGAGGGGACTGAGAGACACCAGTCAGTGTACAGATATCTCCCTGAGAGAGAGGGACTGAGAGACACCAGTCAGTGTACAGATATCTCCCTAGAGAGAGAGGGGACTGAGAGACACCAGTCAGTGTACAGATATCTCCCTGAGAGAGAGGGACTGAGAGACACCAGTCAGTGTACAGATATCACCCTGAGAGAGAGGGGACTGAGAGACACCAGTCAGTGTACAGATATCTCCCTGAGAGAGAGGGACTGAGAGACACCAGTCAGTGTACAGATATCACCCTGAGAGAGAGGGGACTGAGAGACACCAGTCAGTGTACAGATATCTCCCTGAGAGAGAGGGGACTGAGAGACACCAGTCAGTGTACAGATATCTCCCTGAGAGAGAGGGGACTGAGAGACACCAGTCAGTGTACAGATATCTCCCTGAGAGAGAGGGGACTGAGAGACACCAGTCAGTGTACAGATATCTCCCTGAGAGAGAGGGGACTGAGAGACACCAGTCAGTGTACAGATATCTCCCTGAGAGAGAGGGGACTGAGAGACACCAGTCAGTGTACAGATATCTCCCTGAGAGAGAGGGACTGAGAGACACCAGTCAGTGTACAGATATCTCCCTGAGAGAGAGGGACTGAGAGACACCAGTCAGTGTACAGATATCTCCCTGAGAGAGAGGGGACTGAGAGACACCAGTCAGTGTACAGATATCTCCTGAGAGAGAGGGGACTGAGAGACACCAGTCAGTGTACAGATATCTCCCTGAGAGAGAGGGGACTGAGAGACACCAGTCAGTGTACAGATATCTCCCTGAGAGAGAGGGGACTGAGAGACACCAGTCAGTGTACAGATATCTCCCTGAGAGAGAGGGACTGAGAGACACCAGTCAGTGTACAGATATCTCCCTGAGAGAGAGGGACTGAGAGACACCAGTCAGTGTACAGATATCTCCCTGAGAGAGAGGGGACTGAGAGACACCAGTCAGTGTACAGATATCTCCCTGAGAGAGAGGGGACTGAGAGACAGCAGTCAGTGTACAGATATCTCCCTGAGAGAGAGGGGACTGAGAGACACCAGTCAGTGTACAGATATCTCCCTGAGAGAGAGGGGACTGAGAGACACCAGTCAGTGTACAGATATCTCCCTGAGAGAGAGGGGACTGAGAGACACCAGTCAGTGTACAGATATCTCCCTGAGAGAGAGGGGACTGAGAGACACCAGTCAGTGTACAGATATCTCCCTGAGAGAGAGGGGACTGAGAGACACCAGTCAGTGTACAGATATCTCCCTGAGAGAGAGGGGACTGAGAGACACCAGTCAGTGTACAGATATCTCCCTGAGAGAGAGGGACTGAGAGACACCAGTCAGTGTACAGATATCTCCCTGAGAGAGAGGGGACTGAGAGACACCAGTCAGTGTACAGATATCTCCCTGAGAGAGAGGGGACTGAGAGACACCAGTCAGTGTACAGATATCTCCCTGAGAGAGAGGGGACTGAGAGACACCAGTCAGTGTACAGATATCTCCCTGAGAGAGAGGGGACTGAGAGACACCAGTCAGTGTACAGATATCTCCCTGAGAGAGAGGGGACTGAGAGACACCAGTCAGTGTACAGATATCTCCCTGAGAGAGAGGGGACTGAGAGACACCAGTCAGTGTACAGATATCTCCCTGAGAGAGAGGGGACTGAGAGACACCAGTCAGTGTACAGATATCTCCCTGAGAGAGAGGGGACTGAGAGACACCAGTCAGTGTACAGATATCTCCCTGAGAGAGAGGGGACTGAGAGACACCAGTCAGTGTACAGATATCTCCCTGAGAGAGAGGGGACTGAGAGACACCAGTCAGTGTACAGATATCTCCCTGAGAGAGAGGGGACTGAGAGACACCAGTCAGTGTACAGATATCTCCCTGAGAGAGAGGGGACTGAGAGACACCAGTCAGTGTACAGATATCACCCTGAGAGAGAGGGGACTGAGAGACACCAGTCAGTGTACAGATATCACCCTGAGAGAGAGGGACTGAGAGACACCAGTCAGTGTACAGATATCTCCCTGAGAGAGAGGGGACTGAGAGACACCAGTCAGTGTACAGATATCTCCCTGAGAGAGAGGGACTGAGAGACACCAGTCAGTGTACAGATATCTCCCTGAGAAGAGAGGGACTGAGAGACACCAGTCAGTGTACAGATATCTCCCTGAGAGAGAGGGACTGAGAGACACCAGTCAGTGTACAGATATCTCCCTGAGAGAGAGGGGACTGAGAGACACCAGTCAGTGTACAGATATCTCCCTGAGAGAGAGGGGACTGAGAGACACCAGTCAGTGTACAGATATCTCCCTGAGAGAGAGGGGACTGAGAGACACCAGTCAGTGTACAGATATCTCCAGAGAGGGACTGAGAGACACCAGTCAGTGTACAGATATCACCCTGAGAGAGAGAGGACTGAGAGACACCAGTCAGTGTACAGATATCTCCCTGAGAGAGAGGGACTGAGAGACACCAGTCAGTGTACAGATATCTCCCTGAGAGAGAGGGGACTGAGAGACACCAGTCAGTGTACAGATATCTCCCTGAGAGAGAGAGGACTGAGAGACACCAGTCAGTGTACAGATATCTCCCTGAGAGAGAGAGGACTGAGAGACACCAGTCAGTGTACAGATATCACCCTGAGAGAGAGGGGGGACTGAGAGACACCAGTCAGTGTACAGATATCTCCCTGAGAGAGAGGGACTGAGAGACACCAGTCAGTGTACAGATATCTCCCTGAGAGAGAGGGGACTGAGAGACACCAGTCAGTGTACAGATATCTCCCTGAGAGAGAGGGGACTGAGAGACACCAGTCATTGTACAGATATCTCCCTGAGAGAGAGGGGACTGAGAGACACCAGTCAGTGTACAGATATCTCCCTGAGAGAGAGGGGACTGAGAGACACCAGTCAGTGTACAGATATCTCCCTGAGAGAGAGAGGGGACTGAGAGACACCAGTCAGTGTACAGATATCTCCCTGAGAGAGAGGGGACTGAGAGACACCAGTCAGTGTACAGATATCTCCCTGAGAGAGAGGGACTGAGAGACACCAGTCAGTGTACAGATATCTCCCTGAGAGAGAGAGGGGACTGAGAGACACCAGTCAGTGTACAGATATCTCCCTGAGAGAGAGGGGACTGAGAGACACCAGTCAGTGTACAGATATCTCCCTGAGAGAGGGGACTGAGAGACACCAGTCAGTGTACAGATATCTCCCTGAGAGAGAGGGGACTGAGAGACACCAGTCAGTGCACAGATATCTCCCTGAGAGAGGGGACTGAGAGACACCAGTCAGTGTACAGATATCTCCCTGAGAGAGAGGGGACTGAGAGACACCAGTCAGTGTACAGATATCTCCCTGAGAGAGAGGGGACTGAGAGACACCAGTCAGTGTACAGATATCTCCCTGAGAGAGAGGGGACTGAGAGACACCAGTCAGTGTACAGATATCTCCCTGAGAGAGAGGGGACTGAGAGACACCAGTCAGTGTACAGATATCTCCCTGAGAGAGAGGGGACTGAGAGACACCAGTCAGTGTACAGATATCTCCCTGAGAGAGAGGGGACTGAGAGACACCAGTCAGTGTACAGATATCTCCCTGAGAGAGAGGGGACTGAGAGACACCAGTCAGTGTACAGATATCTCCCTGAGAGAGAGGGGACTGAGAGACACCAGTCAGTGTACAGATATCTCCCTGAGAGAGAGGACTGAGAGACACCAGTCAGTGTACAGATATCTCCCTGAGAGAGAGGGACTGAGAGACACCAGTCAGTGTACAGATATCTCCCTGAGAGAGAAGGGACTGAGAGACACCAGTCAGTGTACAGATATCTCCCTGAGAGAGGGGACTGAGAGACACCAGTCAGTGTACAGATATCACCCTGAGAGAGAAGGGACTGAGAGACACCAGTCAGTGTACAGATATCTCCCTGAGAGAGAGGGACTGAGAGACACCAGTCAGTGTACAGATATCTCCCTGAGAGAGGGGACTGAGAGACACCAGTCAGTGTACAGATATCACCCTGAGAGAGAGGGGACTGAGAGAAACCAGTCAGTGTA
The DNA here is from genome assembly GCF_035084215.1 of Heptranchias perlo. Classification (NCBI taxonomy): domain Eukaryota; kingdom Metazoa; phylum Chordata; class Chondrichthyes; order Hexanchiformes; family Hexanchidae; genus Heptranchias; species Heptranchias perlo. Next base: position 15,926 of record NW_027138867.1, on the reverse strand, counting down.
CAGATATCTCCCTGAGAGAGGGACTGAGAGACACCAGTCAGTGTACAGATATCACCCTGAGAGAGGGGGACTGAGAGACACCAGTCAGTGTACAGATATCTCCCTGAGAGAGAGGGGACTGAGAGACACCAGTCAGTGTACAGATATCTCCCTGAGAGAGAGGGACTGAGAGACACCAGTCAGTGTACAGATATCTCCCTGAGAGAGAGGGGACTGAGAGACACCAGTCAGTGTACAGATATCTCCCTGAGAGAGAGAGGACTGAGAGACACCAGTCAGTGTGCAGATATCACCCTGAGAGAGAGGGGACTGAGAGACACCAGTCAGTGTACAGATATCTCCCTGAGAGAGAGGGGACTGAGAGACACCAGTCAGTGTGCAGATATCACCCTGAGAGAGAGGGACTGAGAGACACCAGTCAGTGTACAGATATCTCCCTGAGAGAGAGGGGACTGAGAGACACCAGTCAGTGTACAGATATCTCCAAGAGAGAGAGGGGACTGAGAGTCACCAGTCAGTGTACAGATATCTCCCTGAGAGAGAGGGGACTGAGAGACACCAGTCAGTGCACAGATATCTCCCTGAGAGAGAGGACTGAGAGACACCAGTCAGTGTACAGATATCTCCCTGAGAGAGAGGGGACTGAGAGACACCAGTCAGTGTACAGATATCTCCCTGAGAGAGAGAGGGACTGAGAGACACCAGTCAGTGCACAGATATCTCCCTGAGAGAGAGGGGACTGAGAGACACCGGTCAGTGTACAGATATCTCCCTGAGAGAGAGGGGACTGAGAGACACCAGTCAGTGTACATATATCTCCCTGAGAGAGAGGGGACTGAGAGTCACCAGTCAGTGTACAGATATCACCCTGAGAGAGAGGGGACTGAGAGACACCAGTCAGTGTACAGATATCTCCCTGAGAGAGAGGGACTGAGAGACACCAGTCAGTGTACAGATATCTCCCTGAGAGAGAGGACTGAGAGACACCAGTCAGTGTACAGATATCTCCCTGAGAGAGAGGGGACTGAGAGACACCAGTCAGTGTACAGATATCACCCTGAGAGAGAGAGGACTGAGAGACACCAGTCAGTGTACAGATATCTCCAAGAGAGAGAGGGGACTGAGAGACACCAGTCAGTGTACAGATATCTCCAAGAGAGAGAGGGGACTGAGAGACACCAGTCAGTGTACAGATATCTCCCTGAGAGAGAGGGGACTGAGAGACACCAGTCAGTGCACAGATATCTCCCTGAGAGAGAGGGGACTGAGAGACACCAGTCAGTGTACAGATATCTCCCTGAGTGAGAGGGACTGAGAGACACCAGTCAGTGTACAGATATCTCCCTGAGAGAGAGGGACTGAGAGACACCAGTCAGTGTACAGATATCTCCCTGAGAGAGAGGGACTGAGAGACACCAGTCAGTGTACAGATATCTCCCTGAGAGAGAGGGGACTGAGAGACACCAGTCAGTGTACAGATATCTCCCTGAGAGAGAGGGGACTGAGAGACACCAGTCAGTGTACAGATATCTCCCTGAGAGAGAGGGGACTGAGAGACACCAGTCAGTGTACAGATATCTCCCTGAGAGAGAGAGGACTGAGAGACACCAGTCAGTGTACAGATATCTCCCTGAGAGAGAGGGGACTGAGAGACACCAGTCAGTGTACAGATATCTCCCTGAGAGAGAGGGGACTGAGAGACACCAGTCAGTGCACAGATATCTCCCTGAGAGAGAGGACTGAGAGACACCAGTCAGTGTACAGATATCTCCCTGAGAGAGAGGGGACTGAGAGACACCAGTCAGTGTACAGATATCTCCCTGAGAGAGAGGAGACTGAGAGACACCAGTCAGTGTACAGATATCACCCTGAGAGAGAGGGGCTGAGAGAGACCAGTCAATGAACAGATATCTCCCTGAGAGAGAGGGACTGAGAGACACCAGTCAGTGTACAGATATCTCCCCGAGAGAGAGGGGACTGCGAGACACCAGTCAGTGTACAGATATCTCCCTGAGATAGAGGGACTGAGAGACACCAGTCAGTGTACAGATATCACCCTGAGAGAGAGGGACTGAGAGACACCAGTCAGTGTACAGATATCACCCTGAGACAGAGGGGACTGAGAGACACCAGTCAGTGTGCAGATATCTCCCTGAGAGAGGGGACTGAGAGACACCAGTCAGTGTACAGATATCTCCCTGAGAAAGAGAGGGACTGAGAGACACCAGTCAGTGTACAGATATCTCCCTGAGAGAGAGGGGACTGCGAGACACCAGTCAGTGTACAGATATCTCCCTGAGAGAGAGGGGACTGAGAGACACCAGTCAGTGTACAGATATCTCCCTGAGAGAGAGGGGACTGCGAGACACCAGTCAGTGCACAGATATCTCCCTGAGAGAGAGGGGACTGAGAGACACCAGTCAGTGTACAGATATCTCCCTGAGAGAGAGAGGGGACTGAGAGACACCAGTCAGTGTACAGATATCTCCCTGAGAGCGAGGGGACTGAGAGACACCAGTCAGTGTACAGATATCTCCCCGAGAGAGGGACTGAGAGACACCAGTCAGTGTACAGATATCTCCCTGAGAGAGCCGGGACTGAGAGACACCAGTCAGTGTACAGATATCTCCCTGAGAGAGAGGGGCTGAGAGACACCAGTCAGTGTCCAGATATCTCCCTGAGAGAGAGGGGACTGAGAGACACCAGTCAGTGTACAGATATCTCCCTGAGAGAGGGGCTGAGAGACACCAGTCAGTGTGCAGATATCTCCCAGAGAGAGGGGACTGAGAGACACCAGTCAATGTACAGATATCTCCCTGAGAGAGAGGGGACTGAGAGACACCAGTCAGTGCACAGATATCACCCTGAGAGAGGGTACTGAGAGACACCAGTCAGTGTACAGATATCTCCCTGAGAGAGAGGGGACTGAAAGACACCAGTCAGTGTACAGATATCTCCCTGAGAGAGGGGGGACTGAGAGACAACAGTCAGTGTACAGATATCACCCTGAGAGAGAGAGGACTGAGAGACACCAGTCAGTGTACAGATATCTCCCTGAGAGAGAGGGGACTGAGAGACACCAGTCAGTGTACAGATATCACCCTGAGAGAGGGGACTGAGAGACACCAGTCAGTGTACAGATATCTCCCTGAGAGAGAGGGGACTGAGAGACACCAGTCAGTGCACAGATATCTCCATGAGAAAGAGGGGACTGAGAGACACCAGTCAGTGTGCAGATATCTCCCTGAGAGAGGGGGGACTGAGAGACACCAGTCAGTGTACAGATATCTCCCTGAGAGAGAGGGGACTGAGAGACACCAGTCAGTGTGCAGATATCTCCCTGAGAGAGAGGGGACTGAGAGACACCAGTCAGTGTACAGATATCTCCCTGAGAGAGAGAGGACTGAGAGACACCAGCCAGTGCACAGATATCTCCCTGAGAGAGGGGACTGAGAGACACCAGTCAGTGTACAGATATCTCCCTGAGAGAGGGGACTGAGAGACACCAGTCAGTGTGCAGATATCTCCCTGGGAGAGAGGGGACTGAGAGACACCAGTCAGTGTACAGATATCTCCCTGAGAGAGAGGGGACTGAGAGACACCAGTCAGTGTACAGATATCACCCTGAGAGAGGGACTGAGAGACACCAGTCAGTGTACAGATATCTCCCTGAGAGAGAGGGGACTGAGAGACACCAGTCAGTGTACAGATATCACCCTGAGAGAGAGGGACTGAGAGACACCAGTCAGTGTACAGATATCTCCCCGAGAGAGAGGGACTGAGAGACACCAGTCAGTGTACAGATATCTCCCTGAGAGAGAGGGGACTGAGAGACACCAGTCAGTGTACAGATATCACCCTGAGAGAGAGGGACTGAGAGACACCAGTCAGTGTACAGATATCTCCCTGAGAGAGAGGGGACTGAGAGACACCAGTCAGTGTACAGATATCTCCCTGAGAGAGAGGGGACTGAGAGACACCAGTCAGTGTGCAGGGGACTTGGCGATGATAGATTTCTGATATTATCTCTCTCTCTCCCTGTTTCCCAGGCGATTAATCTATCCCACGGTTGTTACACTGGTGATTGCGAGCTTGACCTTTCCCCCTGCGTTGGGACAATTCATGGCCGCAGAGGTAAGTGGATGACAGAGTTCAGAGAGGATAACATCTCATCTCAAACCCTGTACCTGCCCTGGGAGTGTTTGACGGGACAGTGTAGAGGGAGCTTTACTCTGTATCTAACCCTGCACCTGCCCCGGGAGTGTTTGATGGGACAGTGTAGAGGGAGCTTTACTCTGTATCTAACCCTGTACCTGCCCTGGGAGTGTTTGACGGGACAGTGTAGAGGGAGCTTTACTCTGTATCTAACCCTGTACCTGACCCTGGGAGTGTTTGACGGGACAGTGTAGAGGGAGCTTTACTCTGTATCGAACCCTGTACCTGCCCGGGGAGTGTTTGATGGGACAGTGTAGAGTGAGCTTTACTCTGTATCTAACCCTGTACCTGCCCTGGGAGTGTTTGATGGGACGGTGCAGAGGGAGCTTTACTCTGCATCTAACCCTGTACCTGTCCTGGGAGTGTTTGATGGGACAGTGTAGAGGGAGCTTTACTCTGTATCTAACCCTGTACCTGACCTGGGAGTGTTTGATGGGACAGTGTAGAGGGAGCTTTATCTGTATCTAACCCTGTCCCTGCCCTGGGAGTGTTTGATGGGACAGTGTAGAGGGAGCTTTACTCTGTATCTAACCCTGCACCTGCCCCGGGAGTGTTTGATGGGACAGTGTAGAGGGAGCTTTACTCTGTATCTAACCCTGTACCTGCCCTGGGAGTGTTTGACGGGACAGTGTAGAGGGAGCTTTACTCTGTATCTAACCCTGTACCTGCCCTGGGAGTGTTTGATGGGACAGTGTAGAGGGAGCTTTACTCTGTATCTAACCCTGTACCTGACCCTGGGAGTGTTTGATGGGACAGTGTCGAGGGAGCTTTACTCTGTATCGAACCCTGTACCTGCCCTGGGAGTGTTTGATGGGACAGTGTAGAGTGAGCTTTACTCTGTATCTAACCCTGTACCTGCCCTGGGAATGTTTGATGGGACGGTGTAGAGGGAGCTTTACTCTGTATCGAACCCTGTACCTGCCCTGGGAGTGTTTGATGGGACAGTGTAGAGGGAGCTTTACTCTGTATCTAACCCTGTACCTGCCCTGGGAGTGATTGACGGGACAGTGTAGAGGGAGCTTTACTCTGCATCTAACCCTGCACCTGCCCCGGGAGTGTTTGATGGGAAGTGTCGAGGGAGCTTTACTCTATATCTAACCCTGTACCTGCCCTGGGAGTGTTTGACGGGACAGTGTAGAGGGAGCTTTACTCTGTATCTAACCCTGTACCTGTCCTGGGAGTGTTTGATGGGACAGTGTAGAGGGAGCTTTACACTGTATCTAACCCTGTACCTGCCCTGGGAGTGTTTGATGGGACAGTGTAGAGGGAGCTTTACTCTGTATCTAACCCTGTACCTGCCCTGGGAGTGTTTGATGGGACAGTGTAGAGGGAGCTTTACTCTGTATCGAACCCTGTACCTGACCCTGGGAGTGTTTGATGGGACAGTGTGGAGGGAGCTTTACTCTGTATCTAACCCTGCACCTGCCGTGGGAGTGTTTGACGGGACAGTGCAGAGGGAGCTTTACTCTGTATCTAACCCTGTACCTGCCCTGTGAGTCTTTGATGGGACAGTGCGGAGGGACCTTTACTCTGTATCGAACCCTGTACCTGCCCTGGGAGTGTTTGATGGGACAGTGTCGAGGGAGCTTTACTCTGTGTCTAACCCCGTCCCTGCCCTGGGAGTGTTTGATGGGACAGTGTAGAGGGAGCTTTACTCTGTATCTAACCCTGTACCTGCCCTGGGAGTGTTTGATGGGACAGTGTAGAGGGAGCTTTACTCTGTATCGAACCCTGTACCTGACCCTGGGAGTGTTTGATGGGACAGTGTGGAGGGAGCTTTACTCTGTATCTAACCCTGCACCTGCCGTGGGAGTGTTTGACGGGACAGTGCAGAGGGAGCTTTACTCTGTATCTAACCCTGTACCTGCCCTGTGAGTCTTTGATGGGACAGTGCGGAGGGACCTTTACTCTGTATCGAACCCTGTACCTGCCCTGGGAGTGTTTGATGGGACAGTGTCGAGGGAGCTTTACTCTGTGTCTAACCCCGTCCCTGCCCTGGGAGTGTTTGATGGGACAGTGTAGAGGGAGCTTTACTCTGTATCTAACCCTGTACCTGCCCTGGGAGTGTTTGACGGGACAGTGTAGAGGGAGCTTTACTCTGTATCTAACCCTGTATTTGTCCCTGGGAGTGTTTGATGGGACAGTGTAGAGGGAGCTTCACTCTGTATCTAACCCTGTACCTGCCCTGGGAGTGTTTGATGGGACAGTGTGGAGGGAGCTTTACTCTGTATCTCACCCTGTCCCTGCCCTGGGAGTGTTTGATGGGACAGTGTAGAGGGAGCTTCACTCTGTATCTAACCCTGTACCTGACCCTGGGAGTGTTTGATGGGACAGTGTAGAGGGAGCTTTACTCTGTATCTAACCCTGTACCTGCCCTGGAAGTGTTTGATGGGACAGTGTAGAGGGAGCGTCATTCTGTATCTAACCCTGTACCTGACCCTGGGAGTGTTTGATGGGACAGTGTAGAGGGAGCTTTACTCTGTATCTAACCCTGTACCTGCCCTGGGAGTGTTTGATGGGACAGTGTAGAGAGAGCTTTACTCTGTATCTAACCCTGTACCTGACCCTGGGAGTGTTTGATGGGACAGTGTAGAGGGAGCGTCATTCTGTATCTAACCCTGTACCTGCCCTGGGAGTGTTTGATGGGACAGTGTCGAGGGAGCGTCATTCTGTATCTAACCCTGTACCTGACCCTGGGAGTGTTTGATGGGACAGTGTCGAGGGAGCTTTACTCTGTATCTAACCCTGTACCTGCCCTGGGAGTGTTTGATGGGACAGTGTAGAGGGAGCTTTACTCTGTATCTCACCCTGTACCTGCCCTGGGAGTGTTTGATGGGACATTGTAGAGGGAGCTTTACTCTGTATCTAACCCTGTACCTGACCCTGGGAGTGTTTGATGGGACAGTGTAGAGGGAGCTTTACTCTGTATCTAACCCTGTACCTGACCCTGGGAGTGTTTGATGGGACAGTGTCGAGGGAGATTTACTCTGTATCGAACCCTGTACCTGCCCTGGGAGTGTTTGATGGGAGAGTGTAGAGGGAGCTTTACTCTGTATCTAACCCTGTACCTGCCCTGGGAGTGTTTGATGGGACAGTGTAGAGGGAGCTTTACTCTGTATCTAACCCTGTACCTGCCCCTGGGAGTGTTTGATGGGACAGTGTAGAGGGAGCTTTACTCTGTATCTCACCCTGTACCTGCCCTGGGAGTGTTTGATGGGACAGTGTAGAGGGAGCTTTACTCTGTATCTAACCCTGTACCTGCCCTGGGAGTGTTTGATGGGACAGTGTAGAGGGAGCTTTACTCTGTATCTGACCCTGTATCTGCCCTGGGAGTGTTTGATGGGACAGTGTAGTGGGAGCTTTACTCTGTATCTAACCCTGTACCTGCCCTGGGAGTGTTTGATGGGACAGTGTTGAGGGAGCTTTACTCTGTATCTAACCCTGTACCTGCCCTGGGAGTGTTTGATGGGACAGTGTAGAGGGAGCTTTACTCTGTATCTAACCCTGTACCTGCCCTGGGAGTGTTTGATGGGACAGTGTAGAGGGAGCTTTACTCTGTATCTAACCCTGTACCTGACCCTGGGAGTGTTTGATGGGACAGTGTAGAGGGAGCTTTACTCTGTATCTAACCCTGTACCTGACCCTGGGAGTGTTTGATGGGACAGTGTAGAGGGAGCTTTACTCTGTATCTAACCCTGTACCTGCCCTGGGAGTGTTTGATGGGACAGTGTAGAGGGAGCTTTACTCTGTATCTAACCCGTGCTGTACCTGCCCTGGGAGTGTTTGATGGGACAGTGTAGAGGGAGCTTTACTCTGTATCTAACCCTGTACCTGCCCTGGGAGTGTTTGATGGGACAGTGTAGAGGGAGCTTTACTCTGTATCTAACCCTGTACCTGACCCTGGGAGTGTTTGATGGGACAGTGTAGAGGGAGCTTTACTCTGTATCTAACCCTGTACCTGACCCTGGGAGTGTTTGATGGGACAGTGTAGAGGGAGCTTTACTCTGTATCTAACCCTGTACCTGCCCTGGGAGTGTTTGATGGGACAGTGTAGAGGGAGCTTTACTCTGTATCTAACCCTGTACCTGCCCTGGGAGTGTTTGATGGGACAGTGTAGAGGGAGCTTTACTCTGTATCTAACCCTGTACCTGCCCTGGGAGTGTTTGATGGGACAGTGTAGAGGGAGCTTTACTCTGTATCTAACCCTGTACCTGACCCTGGGAGTGTTTGATGGGACAGTGTAGAGGGAGCTTTACTCTGTATCTAACCCTGTACCTGACCCTGGGAGTGTTTGATGGGACAGTGTAGAGGGAGCTTTACTCTGTATCTAACCCTGTACCTGCCCTGGGAGTGTTTGATGGGACAGTGTAGAGGGAGCTTTACTCTGTATCTCACCCTGTACCTGCCCTGGGAGTGTTTGATGGGACAGTGTAGAGGGAGCTTCACTCTGTATCTAACCCTGTACCTGACCCTGGGAGTGTTTGATGGGACGGTGTAGAGGGAGCTTTACTCTGTATCTTACCCTGTACCTGCCCTGGGAGTGTTTGATGGGACAGTGTAGAGGGAGCTTTACTCTGTATCTAACCCTGTACCTGCCCTGGGAGTGTTTGATGGGACAGTGTAGAGGGAGCTTTACTCTGTATCTAACCCTGTACCTGCCCCTGGGAGTGTTTGATGGGACAGTGTAGAGGGAGCTTTACTCTGTATCGAACCCTGTACCTGCCCTGGGAGTGTTTGATGGGACAGTGTAGAGTGAGCTTTACTCTGTATCTAACCCTGTACCTGCCCTGGGAATGTTTGATGGGACGGTGTAGAGGGAGCTTTACTCTGTATCTAACCCTGTACCTGTCCTGGGAGTGTTTGACGGGACAGTGTAGAGGGAGCTTTACTCTGTATCTAACCCTGTACCTGCCCTGGGAGTGATTGACGGGACAGTGTAGAGGGAGCTTTACTCTGCATCTAACCCTGTACCTGCCCTGGGAGTGTTTGATGGGAAGTGTCGAGGGAGCTTTACTCTCTATCTAACCCTGTACCTGTCCTGGGAGTGTTTGACGGGACAGTGTAGAGGGAGCTTTACTCTGTATCTAACCCTGTACCTGTCCTGGGAGTGTTTGATGGGACAGTGTAGAGGGAGCTTTACACTGTATCTAACCCTGTACCTGCCCTGGGAGTGTTTGATGGGACAGTGTAGAGGGAGCTTTACTCTGTATCTAACCCTGTACCTGCCCTGGGAGTGTTTGATGGGACAGTGTAGAGGGAGCTTTACTCTGTATCTAACCCTGTACCTGACCCTGGGAGTGTTTGATGGGACAGTGTGGAGGGAGCTTTACTCTGTATCTAACCCTGCACCTGCCGTGGGAGTGTTTGACGGGACAGTGCAGAGGGAGCTTTACTCTGTATCTAACCCTGCACCTGACCCTGGGAGTGTTTGATGGGACAGTGCGGAGGGACCTTTACTCTGTATCGAACCCTGTACCTGCCCTGGGAGTGTTTGATGGGACAGTGTCGAGGGAGCTTTACTCTGTGTCTAACCCCGTCCCTGCCCTGGGAGTGTTTGATGGGACAGTGTAGAGGGAGCTTTACTCTGTATCTAACCCTGTACCTGCCCTGGGAGTGTTTGACGGGACAGTGTAGAGGGAGCTTTACTCTGTATCTAACCCTGTATTTGTCCCTGGGAGTGTTTGATGGGACAGTGTAGAGGGAGCTTTACTCTGTATCTAACCCTGCACCTGCCCTGGGAGTGTTTGACGGGACAGTGTCGAGGGAGCTTTACTCTGTGTCTAACCCTATACCTGCCCTGGGAGTGTTTGATGGGACAGTGTAGAGGGAGCTTTACTCTGTATCTCACCCTGTCCCTGCCCTGGGAGTGTTTGATGGGACAGTGTAGAGGGAGCTTTACTCTGTATCTAACCCTGTACCTGCCCTGGGAGTGTTTGACGGGACAGTGTAGAGGGAGCTTTACTCTGTATCTAACCCTGTACCTGCCCTGGGAGTGTTTGATGGGACAGTGTAGAGGGAGTTTTACTCTGTATCTAACCCTGTACCTGCCCTGGGAGTGTTTGATGGGACAGTGTAGAGGGAGCGTCATTCTGTATCTCACCCTGTACCTGACCCTGGGAGTGTTTGATGGGACAGTGTAGAGGGAGCTTTACTCTGTATCTAACCCTGTACCTGCCCTGGGAGTGTTTGATGGGACAGTGTCGAGGGAGCTTTACTCTGTATCTAACCCTGCACCTGCCCTGAGAGTTTGACGGGACAGTGTCGAGGGAGCTTTACTCTGTGTCTAACCCTATACCTGCCCTGGGAGTGTTTGATGGGACAGTGTAGAGGGAGCTTTACTCTGTATCTCACCCTGTCCCTGCCCTGGGAGTGTTTGATGGGACAGTGTAGAGGGAGCTTCACTCTGTATCTAACCCTGTACCTGCCCTGGGAGTGTTTGACGGGACAGTGTAGAGGGAGCTTTACTCTGTATCTAACCCTGTACCTGCCCTGGGAGTGTTTGATGGGACAGTGTAGAGGGAGCTTTACTCTGTATCTAACCCTGTACCTGCCCTGGGAGTGTTTGATGGGACAGTGTAGAGGGAGCGTCATTCTGTATCTAACCCTGTACCTGACCCTGGGAGTGTTTGATGGGACAGTGTCGAGGGAGCTTTACTCTGTATCTAACCCTGTACCTGCCCTGGGAGTGTTTGATGGGACAGTGTAGAGAGAGCTTTACTCTGTATCTAACCCTGTACCTGACCCTGGGAGTGTTTGATGGGACAGTGTAGAGGGAGCTTTACTCTGTATCTAACCCTGTACCTGCCCTGGGAGTGTTTGATGGGACAGTGTAGAGGGAGCTTTACTCTGTATCTAACCCTGTACCTGCCCTGGGAGTGTTTGATGGGACAGTGTAGAGGGAGCTTTACTCTGTATCTAACCCTGTACCTGACCCTGGGAGTGTTTGATGGGACGGTGTAGAGGGAGCTTTACTCTGTATCTTACCCTGTACCTGCCCTGGGAGTGTTTGATGGGACAGTGTAGAGGGAGCTTTACTCTGTATCTAACCCTGTACCTGCCCTGGGAGTGTTTGATGGGACAGTGTAGAGGGAGCTTTACTCTGTATCTAACCCTGTACCTGCCCCTGGGAGTGTTTGATGGGACAGTGTAGAGGGAGCTTTACTCTGTATCGAACCCTGTACCTGCCCTGGGAGTGTTTGATGGGACAGTGTAGAGTGAGCTTTACTCTGTATCTAACCCTGTACCTGCCCTGGGAATGTTTGCTGGGACGGTGTAGAGGGAGCTTTACTCTGTATCTAACCCTGTACCTGTCCTGGGAGTGTTTGACGGGACAGTGTAGAGGGAGCTTTACTCTGTATCTAACCCTGTACCTGCCCTGGGAGTGATTGACGGGACAGTGTAGAGGGAGCTTTACTCTGCATCTAACCCTGTACCTGCCCTGGGAGTGTTTGATGGGAAGTGTCGAGGGAGCTTTACTCTCTATCTAACCCTGTACCTGTCCTGGGAGTGTTTGACGGGACAGTGTAGAGGGAGCTTTACTCTGTATCTAACCCTGTACCTGCCCTGGGAGTGTTTGATGGGACAGTGTAGAGGGAGCTTTACTCTGTATCTAACCCTGTACCTGACCCTGGGAGTGTTTGATGGGACAGTGTGGAGGGAGCTTTACTCTGTATCTAACCCTGCACCTGCCGTGGGAGTGTTTGACGGGACAGTGCAGAGGGAGCTTTACTCTGTATCTAACCCTGCACCTGACCCTGGGAGTGTTTGATGGGACAGTGCGGAGGGACCTTTACTCTGTATCGAACCCTGTACCTGCCCTGGGAGTGTTTGATGGGACAGTGTCGAGGGAGCTTTACTCTGTGTCTAACCCCGTCCCTGCCCTGGGAGTGTTTGATGGGACAGTGTAGAGGGAGCTTTACTCTGTATCTAACCCTGTACCTGCCCTGGGAGTGTTTGACGGGACAGTGTAGAGGGAGCTTTACTCTGTATCTAACCCTGTATTTGTCCCTGGGAGTGTTTGATGGGACAGTGTAGAGGGAGCTTTACTCTGTATCTAACCCTGCACCTGCCCTGGGAGTGTTTGACGGGACAGTGTCGAGGGAGCTTTACTCTGTGTCTAACCCTATACCTGCCCTGGGAGTGTTTGATGGGACAGTGTAGAGGGAGCTTTACTCTGTATCTCACCCTGTCCCTGCCCTGGGAGTGTTTGATGGGACAGTGTAGAGGGAGCTTCACTCTGTATCTAACCCTGTACCTGCCCTGGGAGTGTTTGACGGGACAGTGTAGAGGGAGCTTTACTCTGTATCTAACCCTGTACCTGCCCTGGGAGTGTTTGATGGGACAGTGTAGAGGGAGCTTTACTCTGTATCTAACCCTGTACCTGCCCTGGGAGTGTTTGATGGGACAGTGTAGAGGGAGCGTCATTCTGTATCTAACCCTGTACCTGACCCTGGGAGTGTTTGATGGGACAGTGTCGAGGGAGCTTTACTCTGTATCTAACCCTGTACCTGCCCTGGGAGTGTTTGATGGGACAGTGTAGAGAGAGCTTTACTCTGTATCTAACCCTGTACCTGACCCTGGGAGTGTTTGATGGGACAGTGTCGAGGGAGCGTCATTCTGTATCTAACCCTGTACCTGACCCTGGGAGTGTTTGATGGGACAGTGTCGAGGGAGCTTTACTCTGTATCTAACCCTGTACCTGCCCTGGGAGTGTTTGATGGGACAGTGTAGAGGGAGCTTTACTCTGTATCTCACCCTGTACCTGCCCTGGGAGTGTTTGATGGGACATTGTAGAGGGAGCTTTACTCTGTATCTAACCCTGTACCTGACCCTGGGAGTGTTTGATGGGACAGTGTAGAGGGAGCTTTACTCTGTATCTAACCCTGTACCTGACCCTGGGAGTGTTTGATGGGAGAGTGTAGAGGGAGCTTTACTCTGTATCTAACCCTGTACCTGCCCTGGGAGTGTTTGATGGGACAGTGTAGAGGGAGCTTTACTCTGTATCTAACCCTGTACCTGCCCCTGGGAGTGTTTGATGGGACAGTGTGGAGGGAGCTTTACTCTGTATCTCACCCTGTACCTGCCCTGGGAGTGTTTGATGGGACAGTGTAGAGGGAGCTTTACTCTGTATCTAACCCTGTACCTGCCCTGGGAGTGTTTGATGGGACAGTGTAGAGGGAGCTTTACTCTGTATCTAACCCTGTACCTGCCC
>NW_027138866.1:0-31968 GCF_035084215.1 Heptranchias perlo | reverse complement strand
AAGGGGGTCTGAATTGCATCTGTGCACCCTGATCGAAATATCCCTCAACCTCTAACCCTGCTTCACCTGAAAACTACACATGGTCCCAACTTCCTGGGGTAGATTTTGACTTTGTGCATTAGTGTAGAAGTCAATGGAAACAAAAATTGGGACAGATGTAAAACGGGCTGCAAATTTGTTTTACGTTATCACACAAAACCAAAATCTATCCCCCTTTGTGCAATGCCATGGGAAATCGACTAGTATAAAAAAGTATGCAAAATTATTCTCTCCCCTCCTGCCTCCAAACTTCTTCCCTCGTCTCCTGAATATACTGATGGTTCCACAGACACCAGCCATCCTCAAGTACCTCACCCAAATGGAACTTCTTCTCCTGTGAGCCTAGATAGTGTAATGTTGAAGGCACGACAGTTGAGCCCAATCCGTCCTCTCCTCCGTGAAATACCGTGGGGTGTTTTATTCTGCTAAAGGTGATATACAAATACAAGTTTGTTGATCCTTTCTTTATATTGTCCATACGTGCTCTTTCTATGAGGAGTCGCTGGACAGCAATCAGGATCAGGAACCCTGGCTATAGGAATTACTGTACATTATGACCCTGGGCTGGCCCCGAGTGCAACCTAGTGTTAAACAGTATGTAAGTTGCTGAACTGAACATAAATGATAGCATTAGAACACAGGCTGGGATTCAGACTCCATGGGTCAGTTGTGATAGTTGCTTCGTGCACAACTGCAGTGACTGTAATGGGGGATAGTATAACATTGCTTTGTGCTGACAATATCACATTGCTATTTTTGAACAGTTGCTGCGGAATACAGGAGACGTACTTCAGAACCTAACCAGCAGGAATATCTCTGACTACCTCGTGAAGACCTACCCCCAGATCATTGGTAAAAGGTACAAAGTGGCGCCAGCTTGGATTAAAACCAAAGTATTTGGCATTAAGCTGGCACTGAATTACTCGACTATACTTTACAAGCCTTCCTTTTTTGTGCAATGTTTATGTAACTTGAACCTCTTGTTCATCTTTGCAGTCTGAAAACCAAGAAGTGGGTGAACGAGTTCAGGTAGGTTATTGCATTCAGTTAATAGCCAAGAGATCTTTGTATGATAACCGGGAATGAGAAGGTTTGCATTCACATCTTGGTTATACAAATATTAAGGAGTATTGTGCACCTAAATTGCCTCGAATAAAAAGAATCTGTACCTCCCTGAGAGTCCCATGGCCTGTAATTTCACATTCAGAGTTCTAACGAATCGAATAACTAGGGAGGTAGATATGGCTTTAAACTAAATAAGTTGGGGGTGGGGGGCGGGAATGGTCCCGGTGGAGAGAAATCTAGAATGCTAAAGAGAAAAGACAAGGAAGCATTGCAGGAAAGTAATTGGAATAAGGATAACCAGATTGTGTCAGGAAAGGACAGAGTGTACAAACAAAAGAGAGCACTAGCAAATAGGGTCCGGGTAAGAAAAAATGGTAATAAGACAAATAGGGCCATAGTACAAAAAAATGTTAAGATGTCTAAAAATGTTTTTCAAAAAAAAGTCAAATCTAAAGGCACTGTATCTGAATACACGACGCATTCGTAATAAGGTAGACAAATTCACAGCGCAAATAGAAGTAAATGGATACGATATAATTGCAACTACAGAGACATGGCTGCAGGGTGACCAAGGCTGGGAGCTGAATATCCAAGGGTATTCGATATTTAGGAAGGACAGGCAAAAAGGAAAAGGAGTAGGGTGGCGTTGTTAGTAAAGGGTGAAATCAGAGCAACAGCGAGAAAGGATATTGGCTCAGAAAATCAAGATGTCGATTCAGTCTGGGTGGAGTTAAGAAGCACCAAGGGGCAGAAAACACTGGTGGGAGTTGTCTATAGGCCTCCAAACAGTAGTGGTAATGTTGGGAATGGGATCAAACAGGAAATTAGAGATGCATGTAACAAGAGTACTAAGATAATTATGGGTGAGTTTAATCTACATATAGACGGGCCAAACCAAATTTGCAATCATATCGTGGAGGATGAATTCCTGGAGTGTGTACGAGATGGTTTTTTAGACCAGTACGTTGAGGAGCCAACCAGGGAACAGGCTATCCTAGATTGGGTATTGTGCAATGAGAAGGGGTTAATTAATAATCTTGTTGTGCGGGGTCCTTTAGGGAAGAGTGACCATAACATGATAGAATTCTTCATTAAGATGGAAAGTGAGGTAGTCCAATCTGAAACTAGGGTGCTAAATCTAAAAGGAAACTACAAAGGTATGAGGAGTGAGTTGGCTATGATAGATTAGGGAGCTTCATTAAAAAGCATGACCGCGGATAGGCAATGGCTAACATTTAAGGAACGAATACATGAATTGCAACAGTTATACATTCCTTTATGGCGCAAAAACACAAAAGGAAAAACGGCCCAACTGTGGCTTACAAAAGAAATTAAGGATAGGAAATGATCCAAAGAGGAGTCATATAAAGTTGCCAGAAAAAATAGCAAGCCTGAGGATTGGGAGCAGTTTAGAATTCAGCAAAAAAGGACCAAGAGATTGATTAAGAGGGGAAAAATAGGGTATGAGTATGTCCTTGTACACCAGTCACTGAAAGCAAACATGCAGGTGCAGCAAGCAGTTAGGAAGGCAAATGGTATGTTGGCCTTCATTGCAAGAGGATTTGAATACAGGAGCAAGGAGGTCTTACTGCAGTTATACAGGGCCTTGGTGAGACCACACCTGGAGTATTGTGTGCAGTTTTGGTCTCCTTACCTAAGAAAGGATACACTTGCCATAGAGGGAGTGCAGCGAAGGTTCACCAGACTGATTCCTGGGATGGCAGGACTGTCCTGTGAGGAGAGATTGGGTCAACTCGGCCTGTATTCACTTGAGTTTAGAAGAATGAGAGGGGATCTCATTGAAACGTATAAAATTCTGAAAGGGCTAGACAGACTGGATGCAGGGAGGATGTTTCCCCTGGCTGGGGGGATCTAGAACGAGGGGACACAGTCTCAGGATACAGGGTAGGACATTTAGGACTGAGATTAGGAAAAATTTCTTCACTCAGAGGGTGGCGAACCTGTGGAATTCTCTACCACAGAAGGCTGTGGAGGCCAAGTCACTGAATATATTTAAGAAGGAGATAGATAGATTTCTAGATACAGAAGGCATCAAGGGGTATGGGGAGAGAGCAGGAATTTGGTATTGAGATAGAGGATCAGCCATGATTGTATTGAATGGCAGAGCAGGCTTGAAGGGCCAAATGGCCTACTCCTACTCCTATTTTCTATGTTTCCTGTATTTCTATTCACTGGTGTCAGAGGATGTCATAATATTGCTAGCGTTCTCTGACTTGGCACAATCTTGGCTAATTTTCATAAAAGTATCTTTTTTTTGTTGCTTTCAAGAAAAGAGAGACCTGTACAGTGGGGATTTCTATAGGGTTAGGATAGTTTGAAAACTTATAACTATTTCCCCCCTCCCCCAAAATGTGTGTAATTATAAATAAAAACAGAAAATGCTGGAAATACACAGCAAACCAGTCAGCATCTAAAAGAGAAAAAACAGATTAATGCGTCGGGTGTTTACCTTTCATCACAATTGAGGTGTACAGTGCAAACATGAACCTTCTTTTCTCTTTCAGCTGCTGACAGCCCTGCTGTGCAATTCTGGCATTTTCTGCTTTTCATCAATATAGTTATAAACCTGCAAGCTGTAAAATTGAAACGTGTTCATGTCATGTGGGGGCTTCGAGGGGAAATAATGAGAGTTGAGCAGAATAAAGAAAATGAGACCCTTCATTGTGCTGATCTGTTATAGGTATGGAGGATTCTCATTGGGTGCACGAAATTCCCAGATTCTACCTTCACTGAATGAAGTTAATGACTCCATTATTGAGATCAGGTCACGACTGAATGTCACAAAGGTATGGAACTGGCTTAAACCTTTGCTTCTTTAAGTTGAGTCTTCCACTGCACTTCTGTTAGATTGTGAGTAACATGCAGTCCATGAGCGTCAGGAATTGGTCAGAACTGCTATACAGACTGGTCTTTGTTTTGTCCACATTAAGATGAGGGCTGTTGGCACTGGGGAATGGAACGCTTTCCCATTTCATATGGTGTCAGCATCACACTCTCCGAGGTCAGGTACAGCACAGGTTAGATACAGCGTATGCTCCTTCCAAGTCAGGTGCATTACAGTTATATACAGAGTAAAGTTTCTACTCAGCCCCAGCCTCACAACAGTGTCCTCTGTTGCACCGCTCTGACATTTTTCTATTTCTCCCACCAGCAATGTTGCTGCCTCTAAGTGAGATTTACATTTGGAATTAGGGCCTTTTTAGTACTGCACTGTAAGCCCACGTCCTGTAGGAACTGGATTGAGACTGTCCAAAGTCATTTTACGTAGGATTCCAACATCCAGCAGACAGATCTCGGGCTCTGGAGTGAATATGAGCGTTTGCCAGCCTGTAAATATTGTAAACTCAGCGTTTCTGAGATAGAAGAGTTTATCAGTTGTATGTTATACTTCTACTGTTGCTTTTTATATATTTTGTTGCCCTAGTCTACTTCTATGGTTTGGGGTTTAAACCTAAATCTGTTCTTAGACATAAATACATTTTGAAACCAATATCCTGGCCTGAAGGTGGCTCGATCAATCTTGTGTTGTACAATTGATCTTAATTGGCGGGGTCCACTCGTTGTATAATTGATGTAAAATATAATCTTTTATATATAAATCTAATGTGACAATGTATAAATATGTGACAGGTATATGCTATGTGAAAATATTGTGACAGGTATATTCTATACGAGGATATTGTGACAGGTATATTCTATACGAGGATATTGTGACAGGTATATTCTATACGAGGATATTGTGACAGGTATATTCTATATGAGGATATTGTGACAGGTATATTCTATACGAGGATATTGTGACAGGTATATTCTATACGAGGATATTGTGACAGGTATATTCTATACGAGGATATTGTGACAGGTATATTCTATACGAAGATATTGTGATGGGTATATTCTATATGAGGATATTGTGACGGGTATATTCTATAATGAAGATATTGTGACGGGTATATTCTATATGAAGATATTGTGACGGGTATATTCTATATGAGGATATTGTGACGGGTATATTCTATATGAGGATATTGTGACGGGTATATTCTATATGAGGATATTGTGACGGGTATATTCTATATGAGGATATTGTGACGGGTATATTCTATATGAGGATATTGTGACGGGTATATTCTATATGAGGATATTGTGACGGGTATATTCTATATGAGGATATTGTGACGGGTATATTCTATATGAGGATATTGTGACGGGTATATTCTATATGAGGATATTGTGACGGGTATATTCTATATGAGGATATTGTGACGGGTATATTCTATATGAGGATATTGTGACGGGTATATTCTATATGAGGATATTGTGACGGGTATATTCTATATGCCACATTCCATAAATCCCAGGTCTGCAACCATTCCTGTCAACTGATAGCACAGGCTGGGACGCCATCAGCTGGTACTTAGCGGTATTGCAGCCTGATTAAAACAATTGTAAACAATTTTACAACACCAAGTTATAGTCCAACGATTTTATTTTTAATCCCACAAGCTTTCGGGGGCTTTCCCCTTCCTCAGGCGGTGTGGAAAAGACAATTTCGAATTCGAAATTGTCTTTTCGAAATTGTCTTTTCCACACTGCCTGAGGAAGGGGAAAGCCCCCGAAAGCTTGTGGGATTAAAAATAAAATCGTTGGACTATAACTTGGTGTTGTAAAATTGTTTACAATTGTTAACCCCAGTCCATCACCGGCATCTCCACATCATGATTAAAACAAGTTTGTGAAATTGGTCAGCACTTTTTATTCCAAATTGATGAAACATGAAATATAACCTTCCTGGAAACAAAGACACTTCTTCTGTTCCCTTACTTGGGACTGTGACTTTCAATGTCCCAACTGTCTAGCCTTTGGCCTTCCATTCACCATGACATTTCTGCAGCTAACGATCTGCTCAATCACACCCTCACCTTCACCTCTGATGCCTTTGTCCCCATTAAAACCATTACTCTCTCACCCTGGTCATTCTCCCTGTTACGGCCCTCATCTTCGCTCCCTTAAGTCCAAGGGACGCAGATTTCAAAGTTTATGGCGGACAACTGGTTTCACCATTCATCGCCAGATCTTGCTGGACCACATAAAGTGCTATCGGTCCTGCTCTCCTCTGCCAAAACTATTCACTATTCCAGGATTATCTTGAATGCGAAGATAACCCCTGGCTTCACTTCACCACAAACCGTCTTCTTAAACCCATCTCCCCTTCCCCCTTCACCCTCACCTCCAACAACAAGTGCGAGGAGCTCATGGACTTCTTTGTCACTAAGATTGAGACCTTCCGTTCAGCTGCCTCTGCTGTTTCCCTCCCTTCTCCTAGCCCATCAAGCCAAACTTCCCCTATGGTTCTCCCCTGCTCTAGCCCTGAACTCGCAAGTTTCTCTAGTTTCTCTCCTATCTCCCTTCATGCCCTCTCCAAGCTCACCTTGACCATGAGACCCACCTCCTGCTCCCTCGACCCCTATTCCCACCAAACTACTGATCACCCAACTTCTCTTCCTGGCTTCCTTGTCAGCTGATATTGTTAACTGTTCCCTCTTCTTCGGTACTGCCCCCCGCCTTTCAAATCTGCCGTCATCACCCCCCTCCTCAAAAAACCCACGCTTGACTTCTCTGTCCTTGCAAACAACCGCCTCATCTCTAACCTCCCATTCCTCTCCAAAGTCCTTGAACGTGTTGTCGCCTCCCAAATCCGTGCCCATCTTTCCCCCGCAACTCCATGTTTGAATTCCTCCAATCAGGTTTCCGCCCCTGCCACAGTACTGAAACGGCCCTTATCAAAGTTACAAATCACATCCTGTGTGACTGACAAATTATCCCTCCTCATTCTTCTCGACCTGACTGCAGCCTTTGACACGGTTGACGACACCGTCCTCCTCCAACACCTCTCCTCCTCTATTGTCCAGCTGGGTGGGACTGCGCTCGCCTGGTTCCATTCTTACCTATCCAGTCGTAGCCAGAGAATCACCTGCAATGGCTTCTCTTCCCACTCGCGCACCGTTACCTCTGCAGTCCCCCAAGGATCTATCCTTGACCCCCTCCTATTTCTCATCTACATGCTGCCCCTCGGCGACTTCATCCAAAAACACAACATCAGGTTCCACATGTACACTGACGACACCCAGCTCTACCTAACCACCACCTCTTTCGACCCCTCCACTGTCTCTGATTTGTCACACTGCTGGTCCGAGATCCAGTACTGGATGAGCAGAAATTTCCTCCAACTAAATATTGGGAAGACTGAAGCCATTGTCTTCAGCCCCCGCCACAAATTCCATTCCCTAGCCACTGACTCCATCCCTCTCCCTGGCCACTGTCTGAGGCTGAACCAGACTGGGACGCCAAGGTTGCGAACATTTGACCCTGAGATGAGCTTCCAACCACATATCCGCTCCATCACCAAGACTGCCTACTTCCACCTCCATAACATTACCCGTCTCTGCCCCTGCCTCAGCTCATCTGCTGCTGAAACCCTCATCCATGCCTTTGTTAACTCTAGACTTGAGTATTCCAATGCTCTCCTGGCCAGCCTCCCATCTTCCACCCTCCATAAACTTGAGCTCATCCAAAACTCTGCTGCCCGTATCCTAACTCGCACCAAGTCCTGTTCTTCCATCACCCCTGTGCTCGCTGACCTACATTGACTCCCAGTCTGGCAATGCCTCAATTTTAAAATTCTCCTCCTTGTTTTCCAATCCCTCCATGGCCTCACCCCTCTCTCTCTGTTACCTCCTCCAGCCCTACAACCCTCCAATATCTCTGCATACCTCCAATTCTTGCCTTTTGTGCACCCCCGATTTTAATTGCTTCACCATTGGTGGCCGTGCCTTCAGCTGCCTAGGCCCTAAGCTCTGGTATTCCCTCCCTGAACCTCTCTGCCTCTCCATCTTTCTCCTCCTTTTAAGACTCTCCTTAAAACCTACCACTTTGACCAAGCTTTATTTCACCTGTCTAATATCTCCTTATGCGGCTCGGTGTCAGATTTTGTTTGATAACGCTCTTGTGAAGCGCCTTGGGACATTTTACTATTTTAAAGTGCTATATTAATGCAAGTTGTTGATGTTGTAAATGTGGTCATTGTAATTGTTTTCATAGTTAATGTGTGTGCCTCTAGGTTTAAATTATTAACATTGAGTTTCCTGTTGATCTCAGGGCAGTTCCACAGACCGACTGCTGGGAAGCATCACAAACTTTATCAAAGGGCTGAGCACAAAAAACAATGTAAAAGTAGGTCTGAAAGATTGTATCGGCCTTTACCTGTCTGTCTGTCTGTCTTTAGTTTTGAGTCCATCACACTTCAAAGTATCAAAAGTGTTTTTTTAAAAAGCCCGTTATTTGCTGCCGTTTTCTTTTGATCTGGAGCCAAAAATTTACAAGCATCTCCCAAATCTACAAGTGTCCTTCCCAATAGTAATCAACCTCAGGATTACAGCAATCATACAATGAGGCCTTAAAAGGAGAGGCCAGATTAGTTGAGGCGAATGGCATAGATGCATTTAAGCGGAGGCATTTAAGGTAAGTGCATGAGGGAGAAAGGAATAGATGGATATGCTAGTAGGCTGGGAGGAGGAGGCTCGTATGGAGCATAAACATCGGCATAGACCAGTTGGCCTTTTTCTGTGCTGTAAAATCATGTAACTGCACCTTTGTTTCGGACTAGTACGCTGTGCGTTACACGGTATTACACTGCTGTAAACCTTGCAATGGTCGACTTGCCGTGAGCAATAACACAGCTCATTTCTCTTAAAATTTTGGAGGCTGGATTTCCTGTTGGGCAGTGAGGTTGTTGCTCAGAGTTTTTATGTGTGTTTTGTATAGTTACACTGTGGTACAGGATTCCTGTGTCAGTAGAGCGGGGCAAGCAAGCATGGGTTGGCTCTGTTACGGCTCCAGGCTGTGTCTATTAGATTATCATGCAGTCCAGGTCCGGCACAGTGTATCTGACTCCATCTGTGTGTTTAAACTGACTGACCCCTGCCAGAACATGCTTGTCTCTGGACGTCAGCCAAGGACAGGACCAGGCTCAGCTGTAATGCCTCCACAGCTGAATAGCCAGCTGACACTGCCTTAGCTCACACATGAAGATTGGTTACTGGGGAAAGCTGCTGAAGGACTGACACAGAAAGCACCTGCTGGAGAGGAGGGGAGGAAAGTGGGCACAGGTCGAAGCAAGTTGATTCTTGGGTATCATTCCAGTGGAATATTGCCTGTGTTATTAGCTTCACTACAATGTGCAGTATGGGTGGCCCAGCTGTAGAGGGGGGGAGGAGAAAGGTCAGGAGAGCAGTAGTGATGGGGGATTCCATAATTAGGGGAGCAGACGGGCGTTCCTGCAGCCGCAGACGTGATTCCAGGATGGTATGTTGCCTCCCTGGTGCCAGGGTCACGGATGTCACTAAGCGGCTGCAGAACATTCTGGAGGGGGAGGGTGAACAGCCAGAGGTCGTGGTCCATATCCGTACCAACGACATAGGTGGAAAGAGGGATGAGGTCCTGCAGGCAGAGTTTAAGGAGTTAGGAAAGAGATTAACAAGCAGGACCTCAAGAGTAGTCACCTCCGGATTACTCGCAGTGCCACGCGCTAGTGTATATAGAAATCAGAGGATAGAGCAGATGAATGTATGGCTGGAGAGATGGTGCAGGAGGGAGGGCTTTAGATTCCTGGGGCATTGGGACCAGTTCTGGGGGAGGTGGGACCTGTACAAGCCGGATGGGTTGCGCCTCAACAGGGCCGGGACCAATATCCTTGCGGGGAGGTTTGCGAGTGCTGTTGGGGAGGTTTTAAACTAACTTGGCAGGGGGTGGGAACCTGAGAGGAGATTCAGAAGGGAGAGTAACAAAGCTGGAAGTGGAAAGCAGAAAATGAGTAAGTGAAATTGGAAGGCAGCAGAAACAAAGGTCAGCAGTAATTCTTATGTCTTGTTTGTCTGTGGCCCAACTATATAATGTTTGGAAGCAACTGAGTTATTTGAATAGGCGACTCGAGTGTACTCCTGATATGACGGAAAGAACCTTTCCTTCCTTTTTTGCAGGTGTGGTTCAACAATAAAGGCTGGCACGCCATGGTGAGCTTTGTGAATGTCATGAACAATGCAGCACTGAGAGCAAATCTTCCACCAGGGAAAGATCCCAAAATGTTTGGGATTACAGCCTTCAACCACCCACTCAACCTGACCAAAGAACAGCTCTCTGAGGTTGCACTGTAAGTAGCTGGTAGAACCTCACGAGTGCTTAAACGGCACCCACTGGCACTGAGCCAGACAGACCGGGGATCCCACCTTTGATCTTGGTCAGTGCAGCAGCTGGCGTACTGCAGTTGGCCCCAGAGAGGGGAAAGGTCAGCCAGGGTTCCTGCTCCTGATCACTCTCCTGTGGCTCTGGGATCTTGAGAGTGTGGGCATCAGGCGAGGACAGTGTTGGGCTCAACTGTGATGCCCTCGACAAGCAAATAGCCCGTTAAGGCTCATGGATGAATAATTGCCATTTAGTGGGTGGAACAAAGCTCCCTCTTCACTGCCCTACACTGTACCTTGCCTTCAACTGTTCATTATTAAATTAGACGCCCACTACTCCAGGCTTCTTTTCTCTATTACCAACTGTCTCCTTAAACCCCTCTCCACTGCCCCTTCCATCCTCTCCTCCAACAACAAGTGCGAGGAGCTCCTGGAATTCCTTGTCACCAAGATTGAGACTTTCTATTCAGCCATCTCTGCTGCTCCCCCACCAAGGCAAACCTCACCCAGATTTCCCTCTGCCCTGCCCCATAACCCTCATCTTTCTCTATCTTCTCTGCCATCTCAACCGCCCCACAAGCCTGCTCCAAGCTCATCTCGTCCATGAGACCCCCCACCTGGTCCCTTGATCCCATTCAAGGTGTATTATCCCTCCACGACATCCTTGATCTTTCTGCAGCCTTGGACAATCAAGCACCTCCGTTGTCCAGCTCAGTGGGACTGCCTTCGCTTGCTTCCTCTCTTAGCTATCCGATCATATCCAAACCATCTCCAGCAAAGGCTTTTCCTTCAGCCCCTGCACTGTTACCTCTAGTCTCCCCTATTTTGGCTCCTTCCTCTTCCTCATCTACATGTTGAGCCTTGACAACATCATCTACAGACATGAGGTCAGCTTCCACATGAACACCATTGACACCTAGCTTTACCTCACCATCATCTCACTTGATCCTCCCCTCCCCTCATTGCCTCTGTGTTGTTGGACCCCGAGTCCGACATTCAGTCTTAGATGAGCCACAATTTTCTCCAGCTAAACGTTGGTAAGACCGGAGCATTCGCCTTCAGCCCCTGCCACAAACTCTATCTTTCCCACTGATTCCATCCCCCTCCACAGTCACTGTCTCAGGCTGAACCAGACATTTCGCAGCCTTGCCATCCTATTTAACCCTGAGCTGAGCATCTGACCTCCCTATTTTCTTCACCATAAGGGCCACCTACATCAACCTTCATAACATCGGCCGCTGAAACCCTCTTTCATGTCTTTGCCGCCTTCAGTCTTTGAGTATTCCTTTTCTCTCTTGGCCGGCCTCCCACCTTCCACCCTCAGTAACTTCAGCTCATCCAAAACTCTGCTGCCCGTATCCTATCCCGCACAAAGTCCTGCTCATCCATTACCCATGTCTTCACTGACCTATATTAGCTCCCAGTCCCCCAGCACCTCAAATGTAAAGTTCTCATCCTTGTGTTTAAATCTCTTCATGGCCTCACCCCTCCCTATTTTGTAACCTCCTCCAGCCCTGCAACTCCTCAACGCCCCCCCCCCTTCCAAACACTTTCTTCCTGTGCACCCCTTCCCCCCTCCCTTTGCCCCACAATTGATGGCAGTGCTTCGACCTCATGCTCCAGAATTCCATTCCTAAACTTCTCCACCTCGTCACCTTTCCCCTTGTCCTTTAAGACCCTCATTAAAACCCACCTTTCTGACCAAGCTTTTGGTTGCCCCTCCTAATATCTTGGGCTCGGTGTCCATTTTTTGATTATGCTTCTGTGAAGGGCCTTGTGGTATTCTTCTACATCAAAGGCGCTGTGTAAGTGCAAGTTGTTTTTGATTGGAACTCACTGGGCTGGACATTTCTCTACTGGTTTGTCACTAATGTAGATGCTTTATCCAATTGTCACGTTTATGCCTTTTGGGCTGGCATGGAGCCTTCAGTATTCAAACACGCATTGAGGAATAAAGTGATGTCTGAAATCATTGTTTGCGTGACGGTGTGCTAATATCTCGCTCGTGACACAGAGCCTTTCCCCCCTTCTTGCAGGATGGCTACCTCTGTCGATGTGCTCGTCTCCATTTGCGTCATCTTTGCAATGTCCTTTGTGCCAGCCAGCTTTGTTCTCTTCCTCATTGAAGAACGTGTCAGCAAAGCCAAGCACCTTCAGTTTGTTAGTGGTGTGAAACCTGGCATTTATTGGCTCGCTAACTTTGCGTGGGATATGGTAAGTACTTTCACGTATGAATCCATGATAGAGTAGCATGTACATGGGCTGTGGAAGGAAACTGAATTAATTGAGTAGAGTCCATGGTAGGATATATTGTACATGGGCTCTGGAAGGAGATTAAATGGATGGGACAGGGTGCTGTGGGATTGGAGACCATTATTCAAGAAAGGAGATAAAATTGCTCATCATTTAGAAATGCATGGATTAATCCAGGACAAACAGAATGGATTTGTTAAAGGCAAGTTGTTTTTGACCAATTGATTAGTTATTTTTTAAAGAAAAGACCAATTTGATAGATAAAGGGAATGCATTAGAAGTGGTGTATATAGAATTGTAAAAGACATTTGATAGATGTCTCAAGGGGTTTGTTAGAAAAAAATCCATTTTTTATTGCTAGAGAGAATGTAGCAGCAAGTTGGTTTGCAGACAGGAAACGAAGAGCTAGGGTTAATGGGTGTTGCTCGGACAAGAGAAGGGTTGGAAGTGGTGTACCTCAAGGGTCAGTACTGGGTCCACTTTTGTTCTCTGTATATGTAGATGATTTGGACTTGGTATCAAGAGCACAATATTGCAATTTGCTGATGACACAAAAGTAAAAGGTTTGGCAAACAGCGAGGAGGACTTAAAGACTTCAGGAAAACATAGTCAGGTTAGTGGAATGGGCAGGGAGGTGGCAGCTGCAATTTAGTTTGGATAAGTATAAGGTAATACACTTTGGGAGAAAAACAATGCATGAGTGTATACACACACTGGCAAGACAATAAAGGGTATGGATGAACAGAAAGACCTGGGGTTAAAATACATAATTCCTGAAAGTGCAAGTGCAGATAGATAAAGCCATAAAAAAGGCCAATAGAATTTGGGGTTTTATAAGTAGGGTCATAGAGTACAAGAGTAAAAAAGTAATGATGAATTTATACAAAACATTGATTAGGCCACAATTAGAGTATTATGTGCAGTATTGCATGCCCCATTACCAGGATGATGCCAGGGACAGGAAACTGTAGTAACGAGGAGAGACTTGAACTACTCTGACTATTTTCACTAGAGCAGAGAAGGCTGAGGAGATTTAATAGAGAGTTTTAAAATTATGAAGAGTTTTGGTACAGTGAATAGGGAAAAACTATTTCCTCTGGTTGAGAAGTCGGTAACAAGGGATCATCAATTTTAAATTATCACCTAAGAGTGTTGTAAACAATTGTCAACCCCAGTCCATCACCGGCATCTTCACATCACACCTAAGAGTGAGGAGAGAGATTAGGAAAAATGTGTTTATGTGGAGGGTTATTAATGCATGAAATTCTTTGATACGGAGTGGTTGAGGCAGAGACCATTGCATCTTTGAAGGGAAAGTTGTATAAATATTTGAAGTAGAGGAAGATACTGAGCTACAGAAAGAGAGTGGAGCGGTAAGATTAGTCTTGGATGGTCTTTGCAAAGAGCCACAGAGACACAGTAGCCGAATGGCTCCTCCTTTGCTGTAAACCTTGATGGTTCTATGATAGGGTGGAGTGTACATGGGTTGTGAAAGGAGATTAAATGAGTCAGGTTGAGTCCATAATGGGATAGATCATTCTTTGGAAGAAGCAGGCCAATAGCCAGTGACTTATCTCATTCCATACCTTCTCTTTTCAGTGTAATTACGCAGTGCCAGCGACACTGGTAGTCACCATCTTCATCTGTTTCCAACAAAAATCCTACGTATCCGCCTCCAATCTGCCAGCACTCGTCCTGCTGCTGTTCCTCTATGGGTAAGTGGGCAGTGCCTTTGAGCACTGAGCCATCAGGGGAGCTGCACTATAGGTAGAAGTTCTGCTGGTGCCCTTTCCAGTTGGTTTCATGCTTGTCGATTCTGTTCCTTCAGGTGGTCCATCACTCCCCTCATGTATCCAGCCTCCTTTTTGTTCAGCATCCCCAGCACCGCCTATGTGGTGCTGACCTGTGTTAACCTGTTCATCGGTATCAATGGCAGTGTGGCCACCTTTGTCCTGGAGCTCTTCACAGACAAAGTAAGACTCCGTTTTTCTGCTTGTTACACTCGTGTCCTATAAGACTGTGAGGGAAGTCGAGCGTAATTAATAGATAACAAGGTGATGTATGCCAGTGCTGTTACTGTCCTTATTCAGTGTATTGGTACCAATATACTGTTTAAAAAAAAATCATTCTTGAACCCACTTTTTTGTGATCCACTTTTTGTTTGATACTTAATTTACCCCTTCAAATTGCACCATCACCAATGAAAGACTCGTAGCCACCATTACATCACCCTAGCTTGTACAGCTCAAAATTCTCCCTCCAGGCACAAACTAAGTTTAGAATAATATAACTCATAGTTCTGCTGCTGGGTGTTTTCACAGATTAAGCGGACACTGTACAAAAATTTCACACCCACTGTTAAGGATTGGTGACATCACTGGCTGTAGATCATCTGATTTTCCCCTGTATCACTGGGTATCGATGCCTTTTTATTCTCCTGTATCACTGGGTATCGATGTCCTGATAATCCCCTGTATCACTGGGTATCGATGTCCTGATAATCCCCTGTATCACTGGGTATCGATGTCCTGATAATCCCCTGTATCACTGGGTATCGATGTCCTGATATTCCACCATATCATTTGGTATTGATGTCCTCATACACCCCTGTATCACTGGGTGTAGATGCTCTGTTATTCCCCTGTATCACTGGGTGTAGATGCTCTGTTATTCCCCTGTATCACTGGGTGTAGATGCTCTGATATTCCCCTGTCACTGAAAAAATATACTGAACTCACAGTGACAGAGATGGACATGATGCTGATAATTTAGCTCCTGCGGGGAGAGGAGGGGTGGGGGTCGCAGGATTCCAGTGGAGGACTCGATCCTGTGCAACAAAGTTTGATTTAGCTTTTCATGAATGTGTGGTTGAAAAAGAAATGACACATGACTGATATCTGAAATAGAAACAGAAAACACTGGATTTAAAAAGCCACCGTGCGGTCTGTTCTCTATTGGATGCTGATTGATCCACCAGGCATTTTCGGTGTTTATTCCTTTAGAAAAGTGAACTGTTAATGAAGCAGTAATGATGGAATGAATGAATGAATCCAGCTTGTCTCATTTGGTAGTATTCTTACCTCTGAGTAAGAAAGTTACAGGTTTAAGCCCCAGTGCAGGACTTGAGCACATAAGCTCAGGTTGACACTTCAGTGCACTACTGAGGGAGTCCTGCAGTGTTGGATGTGCCATCCTTCAGATGAGACATTAAATTGAGGCCCTGTGTGCCTGTTCAGGTGGTTCAGTTGGATATTAACCCTGTGGCACGGTTGGAAGAAGAGCAGGGAGTTCTCCTGGTGTCCTGGCCAACATTCCTCCCCAGCAGTCATGAGACAATGGTTGCGCGAGTTGTAATTATCCATAACCTGCCGTTGTTTGTGCGGGAGAAATGCAAATGTACTGAGGCATAAAGAGCAGAAACTCCCAGGCAAGACTGATCTTAGCCGAGGCAGTGATGAGGACCCTGCAGTTGGCCTCAGCCTACCTGGCTGGGGAGGGAAAAATCATCCAGGGTTCCTGCTCCTGATCACTTTCTGTTTATCCCCACTGGAGAGTGTGTATTAGATGTCGGGTGAGGACAGGATCATACTTGGCAATTGATACCCCCCCAAAGTTGAATGGCCTACTGACCCTCACTGTCTAGGAGAAGGGGTACTTGAGTGAGGTACCTGAGGGCAGTCAGTGCCCATGGAGTAAGAATCAATGCTTTCGGAAAAGAAAGGGAGGAAATGGAAATAAAAGGTTTTATTTCTGACCGTCTCTTCATTTTTCTTCTCTGTAGAAATTGAATGATGTCAATCGAATCTTGAAGAAAGTTTTCCTCATTTTCCCGCATTTCTGCCTGGGCCGTGGACTGATCGACATGGTGAAGAATCAGGCCATGGCAGACGCTTTGGAGAGGTTTGGTCAGTAACTGTTTCCAGTGATTTTCTTAATTCCAGCCAGTGCTGCTTTGCACTGGGGCGGAAGGCGATTGTATCTGTTGCGGTTATAGCTGATAACCTTCAGATCTGGACATTTTCAAATCCAGTTCAAGATTCTCAGGGGCTGACGAACAGCAGTTGCATGGAACTCCTCTCATCTCCCCAGTGTAAATTACATCAAATCTACAGCACAGAAATAGGCATTCGGCCTAACTGATCTGTGCTGGTGTTTATATTCCACATGTGCCTCCTGCCAATCGAATTACTTCTTCCCACCCTGCCCCCCAAATCTGTCTCTTTCTTTCTCCCTCATGTATGCACCAAGCCTCCCCTTAAATGCATCAATGCCATCTGCTTCAACCACTCCATGTGGCAGCGAGTTCCACATTTTCACCACTCTGTGTAAAGAAATTCTTCCTAAACTCTTTATTTGATCTGTTAGTGGTTATCTTATATTTTTGACCCCTTGTTCTGGACTCACCCACAAGTGAAAACAGTTTCTCCACTTTCACCCGATCAAACAGTTTCATAATTTTAAATACCTCTATCAGGCCTCCTCTTAGTCTTCCCTTTTCCAGAGAAATGACCCCCTCCTGCTAAATCTTTCCTGATTGAAGCATAGTTATTGTATGAAACTGTTATTTTGCTTCTAGCTGCATGATACAATTTCATGCCACCAGTCCTCCTGTGGCATTGATCGTTCTATGTCTGATATAATGTGGAATGTAATACCATGTAACACACAATAGAGGGGTTTCTCCTGATTCTGCGCCTAGGCCAACTGGATTGTCTGGGGGCAGCGAGCATCGGAAAATCACGCAAGTGGCACACAGGCCCCTAAGGGAGCCCGCTGGTTTAACATCCATTAATTTTAATTAATTAATTAAAAACAATCCATTAATTAAAGATGGATAATCAGGTGTGTCAATTTAAACAGCCTGCACATAGGAATCTTGAAAGTGAAGTTTATCTTTTAATGAACTTCATTAGCCTGTTTGACTCTGTAACAACAAAATTAGTTTCTCAAAAATTGCACATTACAAAGCTACAGATCCCATGATTTCATTAATGGGCTATTCATTCCGGGGAAGAACGGGCATTATCCTGTTTCCGCCCCTCTCCCCCAGACTGCAACTTGCTGTTTTCTTCAGTAGTGCTTTGTCACTGTCCTCCTCTCCTGAGGGTGCTGACTTATGCTGCCTTACAGGATCCACGGGCAGCAGTCACCCTCTGCTTCTTCACCCAAGTGGCAATTCTTCATGTGCAAACCTTACTTGTGAGCGTCTGCAGGTTGTCTATTAGCGAAGGGCATCACAGCCAAGACCGACCCTGGCTTCGCCCAACATCCAGATGTGCACTTCCCCTGGGGAGGTGTGGGTAGGGGAGGGTGTTGGTCACTGAAAAGTGATCAGGAGCAGGAATCTTCTCTAACCGGTGGGCACTGAGGCCAATTATAACACCCCTGCTGTTCCCCCAGCTGAAATCAGCTGACGCAATTCAGAGCGGCAATCAACGGTGTAGCTTTCCCGGTTTGTGTAGCTCCGAGATGGTGGCTTGAGCTTTCCATTCCTAATACTGAAAAGTGACGCATCTCTTTTAATGGCTTATCGTGGACATGACAATTAGAAAACCTAGGTCAGTGACTTTATGCCAAAGTCATCAGGAGAAGGAATATTACCAATCGTCCAGGTTTAGTGAAGATGACAATCTTTCTGTTGGTTTGAAGATGGCCAAAAAATTTCCACTCAAGCATTTTGTGATTTGTGTCTGGTGCAGGAGAGAAGCAGTTCGTATCGCCACTCTCCTGGGACCTGGTGGGGAAGAACATGTTTGCCATGGCTGTCCAGGGAGCCGTCTTCTTTCTGTTCACAATTCTACTGCAGTACAAGTTCTTCATCAAAATGAGGTGAGGTGCTCTGCTGGTGGCTTCTGGTTTTACTGCGACTCCTTTTTGGGAAAGGGTTTTGTGATCACTAGTGACTGTGAGGTCCCTTTTATGATACAACTTGTAGACCCAACCCTCTGCTAAAATGTGTATTGTGGAACTCTGTGTATTAGCAAACTGTAACAACGGGTTAAACTCTGACCTTTCAGCTCTCGGGTCTGGATTTAAATCCAGCCTTGACTGATGGGATGAAAGTCTCTTTTGTCTGCTAATTGTAAGGTTCCTGTGTGACATGAGTTTGGACAGTCTCAGTCCAGTTCCTTGTGGGCATAGAAATACAACACAAAATTGTCTCTAATTCAGAAGGATTATTTGCTTCAATTACTGATTGCAAGTTTATCCTTTGTGTGGTATGTCCAGATGAAATATTTCTATCCAATTTGCCAGGAATTTAATTTTACACATTACAGTGCTGCTGACTCCTGACACTACTTAACCACTGGTTACAATGCAGGTTTCAAACTGACACTCGCTATTTATTTCAGGGTTCTTAGAAGAGTTTTTTCTTTCTCCAGTGTTCTCCGCTCCTCTCCTGAAGGTGTAGACTTTTTGCTAGGTACACATCCACCAGCATCAGTCGCCCTCTGCTGCCTTGCGCAAGTGGCCGTTCTTCCTGTGCGAGCCTTCATAGTGCATCAACAGGTTGCCTCACACTGTCAAAGGCACACTACCAAATATAAACCTACAGGCCCACATTCAGTTCCCTGTATCAGGGACCCAGTTTTCCTGGGTGTCTCACTCCGATGCTCACAGCTCTCTTGGCGGCATTGTAAACACACTGAGCTGGGTTATCTCATCAGCCTGCTTACATCACGATGTGAGTGCATGTAACACAACAGTGTGGAGTAAGGAATTATATGAGTGTGTGTAATGCACAGGGCTGGGTCACGGAATGATGTACGTATAACGCACTCGGATGGGTCAGCGAATGTTGTGTGTGAGCATAATTCAATGGGATGGTTCAGGGTTTGATATGAGTATGTAAAATGCAATAGGATGGGTCAGAGAATTTTGTGAGTATATGTAACACAATGGAATGGGTCAGAGAATGGTGTGTGTATAATGCACTGGGCTGCGATGGGGAACTGTGTGTGTGTGTGTAAAATGCATTGGACTGGATCAGGAACCATGCACCAGTTTTCTTTTTACAGCAAAGATTTTTTCTTGATCCAGAGGAGGACTATACCTTCCACTGCCTCTGCAAAAACATGAGACCAGGTCTCCGTTTTCCAAATCAGCCTTCAAGGGGCCCAAAGGAGAGTGCAGGCACCAGCGCGTATATGAAAGGGGGGGGTGTGGGGAGGAAGGGGTGATGCACAGAGGCAACTTTCCCAACCCCTGGGGTAAACATAAAATCATCTATAGTATAATACTTCGAAGGATCTATGTACGGGGTACAAAAGTCTACAGCAAGCAACTGACCCACTATTGTGTCCCCACAGGCCTATGTCTTTAAAGCTTCCACCATTGGAAATGGAAGATGATGATGTAGCCAGAGAGAGGCAGCGGGTCACGTACGGTGGGAGTGAGGGTGACATTCTAGTCATCAAGGATCTCACCAAGGTAAGAGATATTATTTCAGATTTTGCTTTTCATTCACTGTTAAGGCTCTGTAATTCTTACTATAACATATTTCATCTTAGTGACACAAAGCGGGAGGCTCACTATTCAGAAACGCAACACAGGACTTTCCCTAATGACTTGGTTGGCAAGTACATTGCCCAAGTTTGATCCTTGGTCTGTGTTGAGTTAGCTGATCTCAGTTAGGATGGTTTCAGAGTGTCTGCTCTCAGCATATCTGAAAGCACCGTGGCACTCCTCACACAAAATATATTAATGGCAGATTTACCTGATGATCCAGTACCTTCTACTCACTATCTAGAGCAATAGGCTAACCAGTGGGATATGGTGGTTGGTGTCCCCATGTGCAGTATTGTGGCTTTGTATGGCTCAAGAGGGAATGATTAAGTTGATGATTTGGAGGAAACAGGGCATCTGTCCCACCTGTTGGTTTGTAAGAGTATCTGGCAGATGCCAACTCCAACACAGATTTAGCTTGTGGCATACAAGATGTGTCCAAACAATTCTCCCTTATGGTTCAGTACTCCCAGGCATGCAGTGGAAGGGCTTCTTCAAACCCTTGTGTGAGATCCAAGACCAAGCTGTGAGGTGGATTTACGTCCCAAAAAAGTGGGAAACTGTTGCAGGGAGAGAGGACTCCAGCTTACAACAACCCATTACTGGGTGCTCTGAAGGGGAGGGTGTCAACCTCACAATGGGTACGGCCCTTTACTGAAGCCCCTCACATGAGGGACTGGATTAAAAAGTTGGTGATGAGTAAATCTGGTACATGACATTGGACTTGGATGTTGGCAACCTCAGGATGGCTGGCATGACACTAACTGCCCTCTGTCGCTAGTGAAGAAGCTCAGAGACTTGGGAGAACAGTTGTTGAAAGTTCTGGAGACTGGGTATAAGAACATATTCTCATATAGCCATGGCCTGGTGCCTACCATCATTGGGCTGCAGAGGAGCAAGTTGCCGCAGCTCTGCACCAGCAACTGTGCAACCACCATCCCATAGGATATGGTAAGTTTCCATGTGGCAGTCAGGAGAATGGTGGCAATGCACCTACACATCTAATGAGTAGTTATGCTGCTCATGAGATGCTCCTTGTATCTGATATTCAACAACTGCAGGGTTATACCTTTATATATTGGTGGTCTAATGACTAATTAGTGGTTATGTCCCTTGGGGAGTTGAAAGAAGTAAGTGGAATTTCTGCGGTTGAATTGGCTTCATGGTGACCTGGTAATAGAAGTTTGGAACCAAGTCTGTGGTAGAACCAGGCAGATCTGCGTGGTACTGTTACCAATTGGCCAGCCAGACTAGCTCACTAATGGAGTCTGGAAGGGTAGACCACTGGGGTTTGGGATTCTTCTCATTCGGCTGACGATAACCCTGCAAGCAACGCCCTAAAGACGAGGGCTGGTTTTGGCTAGATAAGCAAAGGGAAGCTTACCAGTGCCCTGTGCTGCTTGACAGCTTTGCCAACTTGTGCCTAGGCTCTCCAGATTTGGATAAGGGTGGGGGGGAGAATGTACATTCTACTTCTGGCAAACAGAAGCTAGATTTTTGTGTGTCAAATACCAAAAAAGAAAATCTTAAAACCACTGCCATCATCTAGTGATAAATCACTTCATTTGGTCTCTCCAGGTTTACAGAAGGAAAAAGAAACCAGCCGTGGACCGATTGTGTGTGGGAATTCCCCCGGGGGAGGTGAGAGCCTGCATGTGCACATGCGTATGGGGGATGTGTGCATTTGCAAGTGGATAAGATCGTTACATCTAACACGTAGATTTGTCAGCATTGAATGTCACATTTTCCTATCCAATGACCCCTGCTGGAAAGTGCACTTGTGTAGATATTGAGTGAGGACAGGATCGGGATCAGCTCTACTGTCCTTCCATTGGGGAATAGCCTACTGGTATTGTCTAGACACACACATCAAGAATGGATGAGGTATCAGAGGTGGCCCAATGCCTGTGGGACCCCTACCCAGCGAAGAGTCAACTCATTCAGCAGAGAAAGGGAGCAAAAGATTAGGGCTCGTGGGATTGGGGTAATATATTAGCATGGATTGAGGATTGGTTAATGGACAGAAAACAGAGTGTAGGAATAAATGGGTCATTTTTGGGTTGGCAGGTTGTAACTAGTGGGGTGCTGCAAGGATCGGTGCTTGGGCCTCAGCTATCTACAATCTATATTAATGACTTAGATGAGGGGACCAAGTGTAATGTATCCAAGTTTGCTAATGATACAAAGCTAGGTGGGAAAGTAAGCTGTGAGGAGGATGCAAAGAGTTTGCAAAGGGATATAGACAGGTTAGGTGAGTGGGCAAGAAGGTAGCAGATGGAGTATAATGTGGGGAAATGTGAGATTATTCACTTTGGTAGGAAAAATAGAAAAACAGAATTTTTTTAAATGGTGAAAAACTATAAAATGTTGGTATTCAGAGGGATTTGGGTGTCCTTGCGAATGAATCACCAAAAAGTTAACATGCGGGTACAGCAAGCAATTAGGAAGGCAAATGGCATGTTGGCCTTTATTGCAAAGGGATTGGAGTACAAGAGTAAGGAAGTCTTGCTGCAATTATATAGGAGTCTGGTGAGACCACACCTGGAGTACTGTATACAGTTTTGGTTTCCTTATCTAAGGAAGGATATACTTCATTTGGAGGCGGTGCAACGGAGGTTCACTAGATTGATTCCTGGGATGAGAGTGTTGTCCTATGAGGAGAGGTTGAGTAGAATGGGCCTATACTCTCTGGAGTTTAGAAGAATGAGAGGTGATCTCATTGAAACATATAAGATTCTAAGATGGCTTGACAGATGCTGAGAGGATGTTTCCCCTGGCTGGAGAGTCTAGAATTAGGGGACATAGTCTTAGGATAAGGGGTGGAACATTTAGGACTGAGATGAGAAGAAATTTCTTCGCTTAGATGGTCGTGAATCTTTGGAATTCTCTACCACGGAGGACTGTGGATGCTCAGTTGTTGAGTATATTCAAGGCTGAGATCCATAGATTTTTGGACTCTAGGGGAATCAAGGGATTATGGGAATCGGACGGGAAAGTGGAATTGAGGTTGAAGATCAGCATGATCTGATTGAATGGTGGAGCAAGCTCGAGGGGCCATATGGCCTAATCCTGCTCCTATTTCTTATATTCTTATGAAAAAAAACAGGAGAAAAAAATCCATTTTCACTTCCCTGTATTATTTTTATTATTTTTCCTGTTTCAGTGGAAGCTCTGAGCTCAGTAACTTGATAGAAAGACCACCGTAGATTAAGTAAACTGCTGTTCCCTGTCCTGCTCTTGTTGACGTCACACTGTACTGTAGAGGGTGGCGAGACGAATCTCTTCTGAAGTTTCTGTAAATGTTCCATTGCAGTGTTTTGGACTTTTGGGGATCAACGGAGCTGGGAAAACGTCCACCTTCAAGATGCTGACAGGAGACACTGAGGTCAGCAGTGGTGAGGCCTTCCTTGATGGATATAGGTACAAATTCCTTTGTAAATGGTACTTAATGATTCCTGAGAAGTAAACTGCAACGCCAGGGGTTCCAAACCGTAACCTGTGGGTGACATCCAACCCCAAACCCTGGGAATTATATGCAATACTCGATGGTTTGTCCTGTTTGAATTTCATGGGTCTGGAGGTTTGGAAAGGACTGTTTGTAGCGCTGTTGCCTCATTGGTGGATAAATCTTAAATCACAACACCATGATCTATTAATGTAAGCAGCTTGAGATAAATGCAGATTAATGGGATCGTGGATTAATGGGCAGGTTCCTAAGTGGCCCACAAAGACAAAAAGCTTGGACACGTCTGTGCTAAATAATGTGTGTAGTTAATTATTTACACATTAGGAACAGAAACAGGCCATCAGACCCAATAAACCATTGATAGCTTAACCCTACATACTCACCATAACCCTCAATCCTTCCCTACCCGTCATCTTTCCATATCCCTCAATCGTCCCCTACCTGCCTTCTCACCATATCCCTCAGTACTCCATTACCCGTCATCTTTCCATATTCCTCAATCCCCCTACCTGCCTTCTCTCCATATTCCTCAATCCCCCTATCTGCCTTCTCTCCATATTCCTCAATCCCCCTACCTGCCTTTTTATCATAACCCTCAGTCCCCCTACCCGCTTCTCACCATATCCCTTAGTTATCTCTACCAATCTTATATCCCTAAATCCCATCTACCCACTACCTCATCATATCCCTCAATCTCTGACCCACCCTCAACATATCTCTCAACCCCATCTACCACTGTATCACCATAATCAACAATCCTCCTCTCTCCAGAAACACATTTTGGGGGGAAATTTACTCTACAATGAAAGTCATAAATATATCACAAAGAAGAAATCTTCCCACACAGTTACCATCCCCAATAATGTATTCCACAACTCTGCATTACCCTTTGGGTGACTAAAGTTCCTCCTGCTACTAATTTCTCGCTTCTAACATGTGTCCCCTACGATTTAAACCCTTCTTCGTAGTGAACAGTTTGCCTGGATCGGTTTTGTCAATTCCGCCCATAGTCTTAAACTTTAGTTAGACCAGCTTAGGGTCTCCTCTTTAGCAAAGGAAACAAGACCAACTTCCTGAACCTTTCATCCTAACTTAAATTCCCAATACCCAGAATCAGCTTCATTGCCGCCTCTGTCCCCTCTCCAGGGCAGTAATATGGTCAGGTGACCGGAGCTGCACACAGTACTCCCACCTACAAAGTAACCTTGTGTCACTCAGAACAGAGAACAACCATGAAGATGTCTGCAGGCCAGATTATCCCACCTCCAGGTGGCAGGGTGATGGTGTGAAGATGGGAGAAAGCGGATAGAATCGGGAATTATGTTACAATATTTATTTTAGTGCCTAAGTTTCTTTCCTCCTTTAGCATTCTGTCCAACATCCAGGACGTGCACCAGAACACGGGATACTGCCCGCAGTTTGATGCCATCAACAAACTGTTGACAGGAAGGGAACAACTAGAATTCTACTCGCGGTTGCGTGGCATTCCCGAGCATGAGGTTGCTAAGGTTTGTTAAATCTTTACAAAGTATGAACCAAAGTCATGTGACCGTCTTGTACTGCAGGACAAAGTACACTGTGGGACAGGTCCCACCATCTGGAGTCGTGCACTGTGGGACTGAGGCCAACCACAAAACTAAATCCCATCGGCCCTTAAATGACATCACTGTTTCAAAGTCCTAAGTGTAGTATAACTGAGTCTGGGAGTAGAGGTTTGCTTTTACTCTGGGTTTACTGTACTTTTTTTTTTCTTTCTTATTTTATCAATGCTGCTATGGTCTGAACTTTCCTTTCTTCCTTCAGAGATCCAGGTACCTCCTCCCTACACACTTTTCCTCCTCCCTGTGTTGAAATCCAGATTAATTGCACTGTCTCCTACTCTTAGCTCATTCTTTCCAGGATCTGAAAACTACCACATTTCTTACCTCCCTCTGTCTTCCCTTCCTCCTACAATCTGAAAGCTTTTGAAACATCATTTAATTACTGTGTTTTTAAGTTTATTTTATCTTCTTTCTTGCTCTTTTCAACTCTGGTTGTGTTCTGCACTGTGGGACAGGTCCCTTTTCCTGATGCCCTGCACTGTGGGACAGGTCCCACTATCTGGAGCCCTGCATTGTGGGACTGAACCCTTCACCTGATGCCCTGCACTGTGGGACAGGTCCCACCATCTGGAGTCGTGCGCTGTGGGACAGGTCCATTCACCTGGTGCCCTGCGCTGTGGGACAGGTCCATTCACCTGGTGCCCTGCGCTGTGGGACAGGTCCATTCACCTGGTGCCCTGCGCTGTGGGACAGGTCCATTCACCTGGTGCCCTGCGCTGTGGGACAGGTCCATTCACCTGGTGCCCTGCGCTGTGGGACAGGTCCATTCACCTGGTGCCCTGCGCTGTGGGACAGGTCCATTCACCTGGTGCCCTGCGCTGTGGGACAGGTCCATTCACCTGGTGCCCTGCGCTGTGGGACAGGTCCATTCACCTGGTGCCCTGCGCTGTGGGACAGGTCCATTCACCTGGTGCCCTGCGCTGTGGGACAGGTCCATTCACCTGGTGCCCTGCACTGTGGACCTCGGTCCTTGAGCTGGGCTTTTGAAAAGTGTCTTCATCACAGTTTGAAATGCTGCTTTTTGGTGGGGTTAGATGTTTGTTTGCAGTCTACTTTAAGACCTAGAATTGTTTTATAGGTCACTGATTGGGGCGTGAAGAAACTGGGACTCTCACGCTACGCGGATAGACCTTCTGGGACTTATAGCGGTGGCAACAAGCGGAAACTGTCCACTGCCATCGCACTGATCGGATGCCCGCCAGTCATCTTCCTGGTTAGTGAGTTGTCCTGTGACCCATGAGTAACAAAGGCAATGGCTGGGAATTTCCTCGGAGCTTCTCTCACTCCGCCGCCGTAACATCAGTGGAAGTTCAACGTAAACCCTGTTTACGTACATCAGTAGGGTTTCCAATGCACCTCTGCGGAAGTTACCGCAGCGGAGCGAGAGCAGCTCCGAGGAAATTCCCGGACAATAACTTATGAACGGAATGAGGAAGCTGCTGAGGGTTCAAAAAGTTTAACAAAACCCTATTTCAAATGTTGCTGATGAACATCGCTCATGTGGCTCAGGTGGTACATGCACCGCCCAGTGTGGTCGGGAGCCACAGAGACCAGGAAGATTCAAGGTTCAATCCCTGCTCTGCTCTGAATTTACTGATTTGAGCTGGGTTGTCAACTGGGGCACTCCACATTGCATTAGGGAGGAGAAAGGAAATCAGTCAGGGTGCCTGCTGCTGATTGTTGTCGAGGACTGGAAAGTGCATGTGTAGATGTGGGTGAGGATAGGACCAGGCTCAGCTGTGATTTCCCCCACCACTGAGTAACCTACCAACACTCACTGCCTAGTCTCACACGGTATTGGAGGATGCCAGGCATCTTTAAAGCTGTACCCAGTGAGAGTTTGTTCCTTCAGGAGAGGATGGAGAAAAGTTGGGGGAGAAATAGATATTGTCACCTATTTGTTGTTGTTTTCCTCATTGACAGGATGAACCTACGACGGGAATGGATCCCAAGGCCAGGCGGTTCCTCTGGAATTGCATCCTAAGTGTGATCAAAGAAGGGAGATCGGTGATCCTCACCTCACACAGGTCAGTGTGCAGTAACTGCTGTTTCCATTGGAGACAAGTGCCTTGCGAAATGTTCGTGTTACCAGACCCACATGCAGCCCACCTGGAAATGAAAGGTAGTTTGCTAGCTGTGCAATATAGTTTGAGTGTAAATGCAGTGACTGAAAATGATTCAGGTACCTGCAAATTAGCCCTTTACAACTCCCTCTCGCACTCTCTCTCTCTCTCTCTCTCTCTCTCTCGTGCCTACATTTAGGTGTATCCGTATATAGAAAATTCTCCATCATCTTGGTTATCCTTACATTTTCTTCTGGTCAGTTTTATGCTCATCAAGGTGAGGAATGTTAGTGCCAGAGAATGAAACAATTTCTGCATCAGGTTCCCAGAGTCTGACACTCCCAGGTCAGATACACAGTAAAGCTCCTTTTATTCTGCCCCATCAAACACTCCCAGGTCAGATACTCAGTAAAGCTCCCTCTATAACTGCCTTATTTAAACACTTGCAGGTCAGATACAGAGTTAAGCTTTCTCTATAACTGCCTTATTAAGCAGTCCCAGGTCAGGATCTGATCCCGTTTAGGGGCAGAGTAAAGCTCCTCCTGCAATGTCCGGCCCAACAGTAAGCCCCAATCTTGGTGCTGCTGGGCAGTGGGTTGGTCGGGGGTGGGGGGGGGGGTGCTGTTGTCTGTGGTGAGCAGCAGGCCAGAATTAAATAGTGGAATGAATGAATATTCTGGGATTTCTCTCGATAATCTTCGAAGATTAGAGAGTATTATAAACAGAACTTTCCCTCAGGAGATTAAAGTGCAGTTTACGCTGCCCCTCTCACACCATGTGAAGTGACTTTGCGTGCGGATCAATGCATAAAGTAACAATATAACATGGGTCTGATCTCAGCCCTACAGTGTAAAACCCCCTCCCCTCATACTAAACATTACTCACCCAGGGAGTGGAGGCAGCTCAGCTCAAGTGTTGAACGTCAGATGTCCAGAGCTCTGTTGTTGCCCTCTGGTGCTGGTCAGATTTTGCTTGCTTTGCAACATACAGCAGTACTTTCCAGCCTCAAAATCTACATCACCTCCCTTCACCTTGCCCACCAAGCCAAACCTAGTCCAGGTTCCCCCACTGCCGTAGCCCTAAACCCACGTCTTTCTCTAGTTTCACTCTTACCTCTCCGAGCTCATCTTATCCATGAGACCCACCCCATGCTCCATTGACCCCATTCCCACTAAACTGCCAACCACCCAACTTACCTTCTTGGCCCACATGCGAGCTCTCCTTGTAAACAGTTCTCTCTCTCCTCAGGTACTGTCCCCAACCCTTTCAAAACTGCCTCTCCCCGGCCACTGTCTCAGGTTGAAGCTGACTGTTCGTAAACTCAGCGTCCTATTTAACCCTGAGCTGAGTTTCCGACCCCTTAGCCTCTCCATCACACAGACTGCCGATTTCCACCTCCGTAACATCACCTGTCTCCACCCCTGTCTCAGCCCATCTGCCGAAACACTTATCCATGCCTTTGTCACTTCCGGACTTAACTGATCCAGTGCTGTCCTGGCCGGCCTCCCATCCTCCACCCTAGATATTCTTCAGCTCATTGAAACTCTGCTGCCCGTATCCTAACCCAGGCCCTGTCCCACTCACCATCCTCGATGAGTTACATTGGTTACCGGTTCTCCAACATCTCCCATTTAAAATTTGTATCCTTGTGTTGAAATCCCTTTCTGGCCTTGTCCCTCCTTATCTCTGTAACCTACTCCAGCTCTACAATTCCTCGAGAACTCTGCATTCCTCTGACTTTGGCTTCTTGCACATTCATCGCCCCACCATTGAGGGCCGTGTCTTCAGCCATCTAGGCCCTAAGCTCTGGAATTCCCTCCCTAAACTTCTCTGTCTCTCCACCTCTTTCCTCCTTTAAGACCCTCCTTTATAACCTACCTCTTCGACCAAGCTTTTAATCACTAATATCTCCTTCTTTGGCTCAATGTCAATTTTTGTCTGATTACACTCCTGTGAAGTACCTTGGAGTGTTTTAAGGTGCTGTATAAATGCATGTTGTTGTTATTATGAAGGCTGGGCAGGGTGGGGCCTCAGCGTGCAGCCAAGCTTGGCGGGACGAGGCGATTCCAGTCAGGCAGAGGGGAGAGGTTGAACAAGTTGGGACGCAGGACAAAAATATTTTTAAAAGGGGGAAAAAATAGAAAGCTTAAAGTAGAATTTTTTTTAAAGAGATCTAATGTGGGGATCTGATTGGATTGTGTTGTCATGTGGTTAGCATGGACCAATCAGCGATGTTTATATGCACAAGATTCTTAATGATACAGAGAGATAAATTGTGTCTCGTTTGACTGATGACAGCTTAACCAATACCTGCAGTGTTTTGTATCAGTAAATGGATGATAGTTTGTGTGTGTCTGATGACCTTTTTATTCTTCGAGATAGTATGGAGGAATGTGAGGCTCTGTGCACGAGGATGGCTATCATGGTGAACGGGCGATTCCGCTGTCTGGGCAGTGTGCAGCACCTGAAAAGCAGGTAAAGTCATCTTCTGCTTTCAAACCCTTTCAAATCAAACTACGATTCAAGCATGTACCATTTAATGTTGTGTATTCTTCACATGAACAGAATTCCAGGAGCTAGATTAATATTTTGTACCATGTCACCTGTAAAATCAGAATGGCTAGATCAGGATAAACGGGTCTTTAAGACAGTGTTGATGGTGCTGGCACCTACATGTCAGACCTACTTAATGTTAGCTTGCATCAGTTGGTAGCACTCCCTCCTCTTGAGTCAGAAGGTTGTGGGTTCAGGTCACATTTCAGGACTTGAGCACATGATTAGACCATAAGACCATAAGAGATAGGAGCAGGAGCGTAGGCCATTCAGCCCCTCGAGCCTGCTCCGCCATTTAATGAGATCATGGCTGATCTGATTTTTACCTCAACTCTACTTTCCCGCCTTTTCCTATATCCTTTGACTCCCTTGCTGATCAAAAATTTGTCTAACTCAGCCTTGAATGTATTCAATGACTCAGCCTCCACAGATTTTTGGGATAAAGAATTCCAAAGATTCACAACCCTCTGGGAGAAGAAATTCCTCCTCATTTTCATCTTAAACGGGCGACCCCTTATTCTGAGACTATGTCCCCTAGTTTTAGATTCCCCCATGAGGGGTAACATCCTCTCAGCATCTACCCTATCGAGTCCCCTCAGAATCTTGTATGTTTCAATAAGATCTCCTCTCATTCTTCTAAACTCCAATGAGTGTAGACCCAACCTGTTCAATCTTTCCTCATAAGACAACCCTTCCATACCCAGAATCAACCTAGTGAACCTTCTCTGAACTGCCTCCAATGCAAGTATGTCCTTTCTTAAATAAGGGCACCAGAACTGTACACAGTACTCCAGGTGTAGTCTCACCAGCACCCTGTGCAGTTGTAGCATGACTTCCCTGCTTTTATACTACATCCCCCTAGAAATAAAGGCCAATATTCCGTTTGCCGTACTGCTGCACCTGTATGTTGACTTTTTGTGTTTCATGTACGAGGACACCCAGATCCCTCTGTACCACAGCATTTTGTAGTATTTCTCCATTCAAATAATATTTTGCTTTTTTATTTTTCCTCCCAAAGTGGATGACTTCACATTTTCCCACATTATATTCCATCTGCCAAATTTTTGCCCATTCGCTTAACCTGTTAATATCCCTTTGCAGACACTTTATATCCTCATTGCAACTTGCTTTTCCACCTTTCTTTGTATCATCAGCAAATTTGGCCACAAGACACTCTGTTCCTTCAACCAAGTCATTGATATATATTGTAAATAGTTGAGGCCCCAGCACTGAGCCCTGCGGCACCCCACTAGTTACTGATTGCCATTTTGAAAATGACCATTTTATCCCGACTCTTTGTTTTCTGTTGGTTAGCCAATCCTCTATCCATGCCAGTATATTACCCCCAACACCATGAGCTTTTATCTTGTGCAGTAATCTTTTATGTGGCACCTTATCGAATGCCTTTTGGAAATCCAAATATACTGCATCTATTGGTTCCCCTTTATCCACCCTGCCCGTTACTTCCTCAAAGAACTCTAATAAATTTGTCAGACATGATTTCCCCTTTGTAAAACCATGTTGACTCTCCTTGATTGTATTATGTGTCTCCAAATGTCCTGCTACTACTTCCTTAATGATGGATTCTAGCATTTTCCCAATGACAGA
This sequence comes from Heptranchias perlo, assembly GCF_035084215.1. NCBI lineage: Eukaryota > Metazoa > Chordata > Chondrichthyes > Hexanchiformes > Hexanchidae > Heptranchias > Heptranchias perlo. Next base: position 554 of record NW_027138866.1, on the reverse strand, counting down.
TGTTAGGCTAACTGGTCTATAGTTACCTGCTTTCTGTCTCACTCCCTTCCTGAATAGGGGTGTTACGTTTGCTGTTTTCCAACCCGCTGGGACCTTTCCAGAATCTAGTGAATTTTGGAAGATTACAACCAATGCATCCATTATCTCTGTAGCCACTTCCTTTAAGACCCTCGGATGCAAGCTATCAGGTCCAGGGGACTTGTCAGCCTTTAGACCCATTAGTTTACCTCGTACTTTTTCTCTAGTGATAGTGATTGTTTTTAGTTTCTCCCTCCCCTTTGCCCCTTGATTTCCTTGATCTTATGCTCTTATGAGGATTAACCTCGGTCAGTCTTTGGATAAGTCAAAGCTATTCCTTTCTAACTTGTTGAATAGTGAATTTTTTTGTAAATCACTATTAGAAGCAGCCTTGTGAGGCCCTTGTGTTACACCAGCTTATTGAAATCACCAGTGACATCAAATGAACCAGCACTTCTAAAGCTTTCTGTTAACCTTTAGACTGTCCCCAATCCAGGGGAATATCAGTCTTCCTGGGCCAGCCAGTATTTATTGAA